>NC_143016.1:125975733-126135733 GCF_055824585.1 Amblyomma mixtum | reverse complement strand
GAAAATCTAAGGAGGAGGAGGATATACAAGAGGAAAGGCAGGGAGGTTAACCGAAATAATAATCGGTTTGCTACCCTACACGGGGGGAAGGGGGTGAGGGGATAAAAAAAAGAAAGAGAAAGGAGAGTAACAGAAAATTGAAGTCACTATAAGCGGTCACTCTCCTGGAGGAGCTGAATCTGGATTCGCTGGCCCAGAGTGTTCGGTACACCAAGATGACGTTATGAGATTATCTTTGGCCGCAGTGACGCTCAAGCCCCTCTGTCCTTTCAGGGCGATCGTTTCCGAAAGAAACAGCTAGCAGCAACAAGTAAGCAGGTTAATCTGACCTCACTTGAACACTCTGAAGGTGCATGATCCGTAGAAGATTGTAAGTGGAGACAGTAAGGTTTAGCAGCGCAAGGAGGGTCTTGCGGGATCAAACAGAGCTGCTTCAATGGAACTAGATATCTCCTATTCTATATCACGTCGTGCGCTCATGACGGCGGGAAGTGAAGTTATTGAGAGATCAGGCACCGTATCTTTCCGCAACTCATGTGGCATTACTGCGGAAGCTTTCTTGGAACTGCTGAACTGCTGAAGTTGTACCTTGGTGAAATACCGATACTTGCTTTTTGCAGAAAAATGGCATTTGCACTTTGTCTTGCACTGCTCCTTTGTTATATGAACTGTATTTAGCAAGACTGTGTAGCTTGATTTTAGACACTCTTAAAGCCCTGCCTCTTGTAAACATTTTAAGAAACGTCGATGACTTTCTTGTACTCGTTCACATGGACCGCGAGACACTTTACACCTCCTGGCTACCTCGATTTTAGAGGCCTTTAACAGGGGTTCTACAAGCCACACCGATGGCAGCACCTGCCATCGCAAGGCCTTCGCTTAAAAGGTGCGGCACTGCGCCAGGAGTAGTATGAGGACATCTAGGGATCCATGATTGTAAACTCGAGAATGACCAATTCCACGTGTATGCGCGCTAACCCACTAAAGTTGTCGCGTCATGTCCTTAAGGAGGAGCTCAAGCGCTCCCTCCATTTATTTTTTTGCTTTTTTTCTTTTTCTGTGCGACGTCGCTAACAAAACGAAAAGACAATTGGTTTTTGCAACTCCACCCACATTATTTTACTGGCCGCGTTAAAAGCTATTACAGTTTAAGGTGAAGGACTCAAATTCAAATAATTATTAGTGGTTCTATTTTCTGAGGAAAGGAATTAGTGCTGTAACTGTCTCACTTCTTGGTGGACCACTCAACCACGCCGTGAGGGAAGCGGAGAAATGGGAGTGAAAGAAGTGCCGTAGTGGAGAGTTCCCGAATAATTTCGACAACCTGGGGGTCTTTAACGTGCACTGATATCGTACACCATGTGGGAGCTTTTGCATTTCGCTTCTATCGAAACTCTGCTGCTGCGGCCGGGTTCTAACCCGCGTAATCAAGGTCAATAGCCGAGCGCGCCATCCACTGAGCCATCGCTGCTGGTTTAAAATAACCTCAAAACTCTTTCTCGGGCTCCAGATATATCTACACTGCCCGTTATTTTTTCCGCTTCTTTCTCAGTTTCGCTCTCTCCGTTCTACATTCATGTACTGGCAGCTTTTGAAACATTGTGGTCAGGATAAGATATGCATCAGGTGATAAAAAATAATATTTATTAAAACCAACGTAACGTAATTAGTTACTTCCACCATAAAACAACGCAATTCTCCAGAAGGAGGCATTTTTTACTCGAAAGATGGAGCAAGGAAGCCTATCTTTTTGCAGAACGACAGCTCTTCGCGGTGGGTGGATTTCCGGGTGTCCTTACCTCAGTACTATTGGCTTGTGGATAAGCATAACAGGCATAGACAGAAAGTGACAGAAAGGGTAGCATAAAACTTGAACTATACCCACTGTCAAAATTTACATCGCTTAAACATGAAACATTTCAATGGGTACTTACGGAACGAAACAGAAATAATGGAAATCGACTATGAATAACGCCCAACGGAGGGACCACTGAGGGACATTAGAAATCAAAACCGACGGATATTAGAAAAACGAGCGGTACAAAATGTGATGGGTTCATTATGTGCACATTAATGATCGCGATAGCCGCGAAGTTGTTTTCGGTTAAACTTGCCAAATTTCTGTGGTGATTCTTCGTGAAAATGACGGTAGTACCACTTAAAAGACGCTCTAAATGCGTAAAACGCGTTTCAAGGACAAGCACCGTTCTCCAGTGTTGAAAACTGCAGCCAACGCAGTTCTCGGCCGTCAATGGGCTTTGTCGTTGGGGGAAACGCAATAGCGGGTCGGGGCGAGTGTGGCTTGTCATTAATAACGATATTGCTACAAGCGTTGTGTTGTGTTCTGTTGGGTGTAATGGCACATAGGCAGCTAAGGCCATCATGCGCCAAGCACAAGGTATAGGAGATGTTTTCTGTGGGATTTAATAAAAATGTGAAAAGTGCTCAGTTGTGTAAAGGACCTAAAGAGTTTATCTACCTAGTAATAACAGAGAAAACGAGATTGAGGAATGGCTACTGGCAAATGCTTTAAAAAGGTCAGGTAGCCTCAGCGGTCATCCTTGGCTGGGCAAGGAAGTCGAGGATACCAACCAATCAAATAAAAACATCAGCCTTTTTTCTCACGACTGAGGAAATGGCTGAGCGACATCATGCGAAGCTATGTGTCATGTTTTATATTTTGTTGAGAAAACCTGCTTCAGTTAAAAGCTTATAAACAAAATATATGTCCACAATTGCATTAGCGCCTATGAGTAGCGCTGGATTAAAAGGAATGGTTTGCTTATAAAACAGAGAAAAGCACTTTTTCATTAGTTTTTCGAGTTTCGAACATGAACATAAAATATGGTTAAATGTAAGTTCACCTCCACATGTACAAACTGGTTTGTTTTCTTTCGTCAGCAGAAAGTTGTGTGTAAGGTGCCTGTGACCTATATGGAGATGGCAGATAATGACTTCTTTAAAACGTTCCTGGTGTACACATGACTTCCATTTTCCTAAAACTGGTTTTACCAACAGTAGTTTGTTATTTATTTCACTGTTCCAAGCAGATTGCCATTTTTGCCTGGCTTTAAGATTTACTAAGTTTATGCAGTCTCGATACGGCACATTTACACATTTAATTTGCTTGTCACGAGCTCGGGCGGCGCATAAATCTGCTCTCTCGTTGCCTTTTATTCTGAAATGACTCGGGACCCAACATGGTTTTATGTTTTGCCCTTTCGCTGTAAATATTACTGTGTTGTGTAGGATGTCACCGAGTAGAGGAGTGACAGCATTTCGCGAGTGGAGAGCTGTAAGTACACTTAAGGAGTCTGTGTAAATAATACTGTGTGTGAGGTTCTCGTTTATTATTTTTTCTATGGCAACACACACGGCGTAACATTCGGCAGTGAAAACAGATGCATACTGTGTAAGTCTGTCTGTTTCTTCCCAATTTCCTCGTACTACCGCGCTTCCTACATAAACATCTGTTTTTGAACCATCAGTATAAAATTCTGAAAGGCTATTGTATTTTTCTTTTAGTGCAAGAAATTCTTGTATGATATGTTGTTGTGGAGTTTTCTTTTTGTGGAACTGTTTAAGTGTGAAATCGCAGATTACACGAAAATTGTACCATGGAGGTAGTGGGTCTCGTCTTCGGGCAATGTCAGGTAGTGCGTCCTGCATATCAAGATTTTGGCACATCTCTTCAAAACGCAAGAGCAATGGCCTGGTAGCTTGAGGTTTGTTTGCAAATATTATTCTAAAAGGACATTTTGTTACAACCGGATAGCTGATGTGTTTGGTAGTGACCGTACTTGAAGGACATATGCACGCGTTAGAGAGGTTCTTCTAATTTCCAGTGAGGGCTCATTTGTTTCTACGTAGACGCTTACTATGGGGGATGTCCTGTATGCACCGCATGAGAGGCGCAGGCCTGAGTTATGTACTGTATCTAATTTTTTCAGGTATGATGGTCTTGCTGAGCCGTACACAATCCACTCATAATCTAAGGAGAAACGTACCAACGAGCGATATACGAGGTCTGTTAGAAAAGTATCCGACCTTTGGCCGTAGAAAAAAAACTTGCATAACTGGAGCGTTGCAGTCCTAGTCACCTTCAAAGTAGTCTACCTGGGACTCCACACACTTTTCCCAGCGGTGCTGCCATTGTGTGAAGTATTTCGAAAAGGCCCCTTTCGGAATGGAGTTTAGCTCAGCTGTCGTTGCCGCCATAATGTTCTTCCTTGTCTGAAATCGCGCTCCTTTCAATGGCCTTTTGATTTTGGGAACCAGCCAGAAATCGTAGGGGCCATATCAGGACAATAAGGAGTCTGTTGAACTACAGGAGTCTGGTTTTTTGCCAAAAAATCTGAATCGAGTGCGAGGAATGTGCAGGAGCATTGTCGCGATGGGTGCGCCAATTTCCTGTTGACCTCAGCTCCGGGTTCTTGAGCCGCACAGCATCACGTAGGCAATGGAGGACATGCCTGTAGTACTCTTTGGTCATTGTTTGACCCTGTGGAGTGCGTACTCGTGGTCTGCCACACAGGGGGTGTCAAAGAAAGCAGTCAGCATCACTTTCACATTGCTGCGCACTTGGCGGGCCTTCTTAAGTCTTGGTGACGTGGAATGCTTCCACTGTGACGACTGGGATCTGGTTTCCGGGTCGTACCTGTACACCCAAGACTCGTCACCAGTGATTATGATGTTGATGAAGTCGGGGTCACTGTTTGTGAAATCCAGCATGTCCTGTGAGACTTCAACACGAAGCTGCTTTTGCTCCACCGTGAGCAGCTTCGGCACGAATTTCGCCGCAACTCTCTCCATGGCCAAATCTTCGGTGATAATGGAATGTGCGGAGAAATTGCTCATGTCCACCTCTTCCTCAATTTCTCGGATAGTCACGCGACGGTCCCGAATCACCATAGCGTTCAGTTCGGGAATGACCTGGTCATTTTGGCATGTTGATGGCCGATTGGAGCGTGGCTCGTTCTCCACCGATGTGCGGCCATGTTTAAATCAAATGTACCACTGCTTAATTTGTGTGCTGCCCATAGCATCGTCACCGAAAGCCGTCTGAATATTTCGAATGGTTTCCACTTGGCTGTCGCCCAGTTTATGGCAAAATTTGATGCAGTAGCGCTGCTCCTTTCACTCCGCCATTTTCCTTGCAATAAAAAACCGACGAGAGCACTGCGCACTGTCTCACTCAAATGCTGCGTCCCAGCGACTGACGCTATCGGCAGGCAGGAAAAAATTCGTGCATGCGCATGAAGGTTCAAGGTCGCGTGATGCAAGCGCGCTTGTTTCATATCCATCAGGTGTTCGCAAAAAAAATAAAGTCGGATACTTTTCTAACAGACCTCGTATGTGCAGCAGACATGTTCTATCAGACCCCCAATGTTTCCTTTAGAGCACTTTGAGTATGTTTAAAGATTGCGAGGCTTTCTTTTTTAGTGTGTTTATGTGCGGTAGGAATGTAAGTGTTTTGTCGAATTTTATGCCTAAAAATTTGTTCTCTCACTGGTAGTATAGTTTTGTTCAAATGTAGGGTAGGGTCGTTCTGCAAGCCTCTTTTGAGAGAGAAAAGAATCGCTACTGTTTTTTGTGGGGAAAACTTCAACCCATTTCTATCTGCCCATATCGCTAGTGTGTTTAATGTTAGTTGTATTTGTCTCTCACAGGTTGATGGGCTGGAGGATGTACATGCAATTTGAAGGTCATCGACATAGACTGAATACATAATGGACTTTGGAATGATATTTGCTAGGGAATTTATTTTTATGACAAAGAGTGTAGTGCTTAGAATGCACCCCTGAGGATCTCCATTTTCTTGAATGCAGTTCCTAGAAAGTGTGTACCAGGCGTACCTGCAATGAACGGTCGGACAGAAAATCTTTCAAGCAGTTCAGCATCCTTCCTCGGATACCTAGATCTGCTAGGTCGCGGAGAATGCCAAACCTCCAGGTAGTGTCGTAAGCCTTTGCCATGTCAAAGCAATGGTATTGTTCGATAGCAATGGTATTATGAAACTAATTGAATCATTGAAAGTGTCATCGTCATCTGGCATTGATGGCTTGAACTCTAAAGTGCTAAAAAATACTAAAAACGTGGTTAGTGTCATTTTGTGCCATCTTTTTCAACAGTCATTATCATCAGGCGTGCTTCCGCAAGACTGGAAAATCGGTAAGATCGTTCCAGTCCCCAAGAAAGGTTCATCGTTTTCATGTAAAAACTACCGCCCTATTTCTCTTACGAGCATCTGTTCAAAACTAATGGAACATATTATTTATTCTCACATCGTTAAATTTTTAGTTTCGCTCAAGTTTTTTCATCCTAACCAACACGGCTTTCTAAAAGGACTTTCCTGTGACACCCAACTAGCCCTTTTTGTTAATGATCTTAGCTCTCATCTTGACCTAAACATTCCCGTTGACACGCTCTTCCTTGACTTTGAAAAAGCTTTTGATAAGGTACCCCACAAAAGATTACTACTAAAACTTTCACGTCTTAACCTTACCCCCTTGGTGTTAAAATGGCTACAAAATTTTTTGACCAACAGAGAGCAATTTGTCTACGCCAACAAATCATCGTCACCTCTTTCCCCCGTTACTTCAGGTGTACCACAAGGCACAGTGCTTGGACCCTTGCTTTTTCTAATCTACATTAACGATCTTCCCTCTAACGTCAACTCGAACATCCGATTATTTGCCGACGACTGTGTAATCTACCGCCCTATTACCAGCAGAACTGACTCTGACACCCTCCAAACTGATCTAACCCAAATCGAAACTTGGTGCAAGCATTGGCTAATGTCCCTTAATATTACTAAAACATGCATGCTTTCTTTTCATCGCAGGCAATCCCATATTCCCTCAAAATATGTTCTTTTCGGTTCTGAAGTATCATCTGTTCTTTCCTGTAAGTATCTTGGCATCACCTTAACTCATACCCTAACATGGTCTTCGCATATCACAAACATCGCTAATGACGCTAACCGCACCCTTGGCTTCCTACGTCGAAATCTTCGTTTTACTACCCCTTCTATCAAATTATTAGCTTATAAAACATTCGTCCGACCTAAACTAGAATTCGCGTCAGCAGTATGGGATCCTCATCAATCTAACCTTTCTATAATCCTTGAAAAAGTTCAAAACCGCGCTATCCGTTTTATTTATTGTGACTACTCTTACTATACTAGCGTGTCCTCTTTAAAATCCAGAGCATCCTTGCCTAACCTTGAAACTAGAAGAAAAATAACTCGACTATGCCTATTCCACAAGTTCTATCATTCACCTTTAGGATCATCTATCATATCAACAGCTCATCGTCCTTCTAGCCGCAACAACCACATCAAGACCGTATACCCACCCGCTGCAAGAACAACATCTCATTTCCGTTCTCTTTTTGTCATATCAACCCGGGACTGGAACGATCTGCCGCCGGAAGCCGTACTCATCGTCAACTGCATCGACTTCAAAAAAAAGATTGAGGCCATCCTTATGTAATCAGCAATCTTTATGTATCCTGTAATCTTTATGTATCCTGTAATCTTTATGTATCCTGTAATCTTTATGTATCCTGTAATCTTTATGTATCCTGTAATCTTTATGTATCCTGATATTTATGTACTCTGTAATCTTTATATAATCTGCATGTAATCCGCCCATCCCTCATGTAATGCCCCACAACCGGGGCCTTTGAGGTAATAAATAAATAAATAAATAGAAGACTGCCAGACAGTGTTGTTTATGTATAAAAGCTTCTCGGACTGTGTTTTCAAGGCGGACAAGGTGGTCAGTTGTTGAGCATGCTTTTTTTTTTAAATCCACATTGGTGGACGTCCAAAAGTTCATGAGACTGGAGGATGAGCATTAATCTAATATTCAATACGCTTTCAAAACATTTGCAAGACAACTTGTGAGTGCTATAGGCCTGTAACTATCAGGGGAGGTTGACGGCTTTCCATGTTTCAGGAGTAGGACAATTATTGCTTTTATCCAGGCATCCTGTATTTTTCCTCATACCCATATTTTGTTAAAAAAATCTTAAAAGTGCCTCCATAGCAAGTTCTGGGAGATGGGCTAGCATTTCATTATGTATTTCGTCTCGGCCGGGTGCAGTCTGTTTACCTGCGGACAGTACTCTATGGATTTCCTGAAGAGTAATTGAGTTATTGTAAGGATCGTTCGTACTGCTGTTTGTTGGGAGTCTGTTTTTCGGCTGTGTTCTTATACTTTAAGAATGACTGTGTATAATGCGAGGAACTGGAAATTGTACAGAAATGTTCTCCTAGTATGTCTGCCTGTTCACCGATGCTTGTTTGGGTACCTGGGGGTGTCAGAAAAGGAATTCTGAATGGGGAGAAGCTGCCATTGAGTTTACGAGCTTGCTCCCACATTTTTTTTTCGCAGTGATTCTACTATTCATGGATGATACATAATTCTGCCAGGAAGTTTTCTCAGCACCGCGATGTATGTGGCGTGATTTTGCTCTCGCCTTTTTAAAACTGTTAAGGTTTTCTTGTGTTGGGTATCGTAGGAAAATTCCCCAGGCTATATTTTGTTTCTTTTTATTTCTCTACATACTTGCGTATACCAAAACTTGTGGTTTTGTCTTACCAATCTCGAGGACTGAGGAATCGCTAGTCGCGCAGTAGCTGTTATACAATCTGTGAAGATTTCATTCAGTTCGTAAACGATAAGGCTATCGGAATATATATTATCCAGGCTGGCCTTTTCTCGAAAGAGTGACCAGTCGGCTAAGTGTAGCTTCCAACGGCGAGGTTTGCTTTGGATGATTAAAGGTGACGATGGTATGCTGATAATGACCGGCAAATGGTCACTTCCACAAGGGTTGTCCAAGACATCCCATTTAAAATCTGTAAAAACTGACGGTGAACTAAAAGATAAATCAAAGGGGCTAGTCCTTCCAGTACTTGGAGAGCAATAGGTGTGCTTTCCTATATTCAGTAGGCACACATTGTTGCAGAGTATAAAATATTCTAAAATGCGACCTCTAGTATCAGTTTAATCACTTCCCCAGATGGAGGAGTGGGCATTAAAATCTCCGACTAGAAGATATGGCCCTGGTAGTTGCTTTAAATGTGCTTCCATGTCCTCAAGTGTTACTCTTATATGTGGCTCAAGATAGATGGAACATACTGTGATAGTTTTAAAATGAAGAACAGTGACTGCAACAGCTTCATATTTAGTCTGAAGTTTGACTTCGCGTGCTGCAATACCAGTCTGCACAACAATAGCAGCACCTCCAGAGAGCCGAAATGCTTGCTGTCGGTCGCAACAAAACACCTGATACTTTTTCAGAATGTTTTTGTGTTTCAGGCCTAAATTGGTCTCTTGTAAACACAAAATGACTGGGGAAAGTGAATTTAAACGATCTGTTGCATCACTGTAGCTTTTTATAAGTCATCTACAGTTCCATTGGATTAAAAATGTTATTTTTGTTGTTTTTCTTGTTTTTTTTTTGAAAGATTGAGCGGAAACCTAAGTTTCTGGCTTTTCGGGTAACGTTATTCTGGCCCGTCCTTTGCGACGCTCGAGTGAGCTGTGCCGCCCGAGCGGGAGGGACGTACCAGGGGTGACATCCATCACCTCGGAGGAGGTACTGGAAGCCCGCGAGGAAACCGTGCGTGTGCGGGTTTCAGGCCTCCCACGGCGGGGAGTAGCTTGGTTGTCCGCTGACTCAAGGGACGGATGGCTGGACCTATTTGGGAGACGACAGGGCAGCTTTCGCTGTCCCTGCCTGGGGAGTTGATGGCGCTGCCTGTGTCCCGGTAAACGGGACTTGAGCAGGCCCCGAATTGCGGTGTGATGCACCGCCCCTGCGCACTACATCCGCGAAGTTTGTCCTGGCTGTAAAGGCGAATGGATTAGACTGTGAAAATCGTTTACGTGCTTCTTTGAATGAAGTGTCTTTTTTTGTTTTCAATGTTGTGATTTCCTTTTCCATCTTCCATGATGGGCAAGACCTAGGATATCCTGGGTGTTCGCCTTCGCAGTTTGTGCAGTGTGGTGATCCTTGACATTTCTCGGATTTATGTTCCGTTGATGCACATTTTGCACATGTTTGATGGCCGCGGCAACTCTGAGAGCCATGACCAAACCTCTGGCAATTAAAACACCGACGTGGGTTTGAAATATAGGCGCGATCTCGGATTTTTTCATAGCCAACTTAAATAGATTCAGGGAGTGTTGTACAGGCAAAAGTGAGTACTAAGTGTTTGGTTGCGATTTCCTTGTCATCTTTTCTGATTTTTATTCGGTGCACATTTACGACATTTTGGTCACTAAGTCAATCAATCAATCAAAGACTCTTCATTTGCTCATTGAAGGAAACTTTGTACAAAATATTTGGACCGATAGCCTACATGGCTAGTATCCGGTCCAATACAAAACAGCATATTTGGGTAACCTCATAGGAACAGTGTGAATAATTTTTTCAACTCAAAACAGTGAACAAAAATAAGGCAATTGTCCAGTCTTATATCAAAAAATAGAAAACAAAGCATTTGTACAAATGCTTGAGGAAAATCCAAACTGATATTTCAACAAAACACACACAAAGCATTCAATGAAAGTAGCGAAATCACATCATTACTTGATTGTGCAAAAAAAACAACTTCGAAGAAAGTTTAAAATTTCTGGCAAGCTTTAGTTCTATTGGCAATGTATTCCAGACCGTCGTCTCAACCGATTCGAATATCTCTGAGTGTATGTATTCTTATGGAGTGGTAGGTTAAAGTTACCGTTGGCCGCATGTCTTGTGTTGCGTACTGGAAAAGTGAACAAGCTCAACGGAAGTGGAGAGTTAGTTGTTATGATACTATTTACTAGAACAGAGATTTTATAGTCATGCAGGGCTATAATTTTAGCACGCGAAAATCTGCAAACAGGGTGTTGCTCGGATAGTTTAGTGTAGAGAAAGTTATTATCCTTATTGCTCGCTTTTGTAAACGTTGTACACGCATGGGGTAAGTCGAATACGTATGCCCCCATGATTCAATACAATAGCTCAAGTGACAATGAATAAGTGAAAAATATAAACTGCGTAATATATTTCGAGGGAAGTGCTGTCTAGCCTTAATAAGGGCATAGCAGCCAAACGCAGCTTTGCTGCAAACATTTGTAACTTGATCTTTCCAGTTGAAGTTGTTTATTTATTTATTTACAATACCCCTAAGGGCCCTCGCGCGAGGGTATTACATAGAGGGGGGGGGGGCCGATTGCGCGATAGAGAAGGCCGATTGCGCGATTTGCTGATGCTAAGATTGTGTTAATATGGTAATGCCAAGTTAGGAAAGACTAAAAGTGAACTCCTAGGTACTTGTAAGTTGTTGTAAGTTCTACTCTATCGTTATTGAGGAAGTAGGCTGTAGGAATTCGAGTGGAACGGTTAGTAAGCGAAATTAACTTTGTTTTAGATGCATTTAGAGACATTAGCCAGGAAGAACACAAGCCGTTAAAGCGTCAAGATAAGTTTGAAGTGAATGGCGGTCGGTTTCATTAGTAATATTACGATATATTACACAATCCTCCGCGAATAACCTAATTTGAGACGATACACACTTGGGTAGATCGTTAATAAAAATTTAAAACAGCAGAGGGCCGAGTACACTTCCCTGGGGGACTCCAGATGTTACGGGGACAGAAGACGAGTTAAAGCCGTTGACAGAGGTGAATTGTTTTTGTTTACAGAGGAATTGTTTTCTCCATGAAATAACGTTGGGATGGAGATTTAAGTTTGCCAATTTGGTTAGGAGCCTGTTATGGGGAACGCGATCAAAAGCTTTAGAATAGTCTAAAAATACTGCGTGAACCTGTAAGCCAGCGTCTACTGCGGAAAATATGTCGTTAGTAAATCCAGCGAGTTGTGTGTCGCCGGAATAACCCCTGCGAAAACCGTGCTGGTATTTGAAAATGATATCGTGCTCCTCTAGATAATTAATTACTTGAGTATGAATTATGTGTTCCAAGAGTTTACAGATATTGCTGGTTAATGAGGTAGGGCGATAGTTAAGCGGAATGGTGCGGTCTCCGGATTTGAAAATGGGTATTACTTTCGCTGTACGCCAGTCGTCAGGAATTGTACCAGATGATAGTGATTGTGGGAAAAGTGATGTCAATACTTGATAGAGGTTAAAAGAGGAATTCTTTAGTATTTTGTTATTAAATCCAAGGTTATCACAGTGAGTAGTAACTTTGAGGTTATTCAAAAGAGCAAGAATGCCTGATTCACTAATGATAATTTATGGCATGGAAGTGACGCAAGATGGCTGTAACATGGGCGAGCAAGTGGTGTCTTCATGGGTGAACACTGAAACGAATGCGTCGTTAAGAAGCTGTGCACACTCATTTTCAGTTACTGGATCACCATCAGGATTAATTAGTACGATTTCAGGGTGGAAACTCGGATTGATGATGCGCCAGAATCTATGAGAGTTATTGGTTAACATGGTGGAAGGTCGTGACTGAAGAAATGATGACGAGTTGTTTTTAGCAGTGACTGATATTCGTGATCGCAATGCCTGTACTTTGTCCATGATGATGGAAGACCTGTTTTGACTGCTTGGAGGTACAAGCGTTTTTTCTTATTATTAAGACGAGGAAGGTGATTTGTGAACCATGGTGCATTTTTATGATATCGGATGGTGATGACTGGCACAAACTTGTCAACAAGATTAGTCAATGTGTCTTTAAGCGAGTTCCAATTTGTTTTGACTGAGCGAGATGAAGAGTGAGCTAGGAAGTCCTCCGAAAATGATTGCAGTGCAGAGTTAATCCCATCGAAATTAGCGCGGTTGTAGCAATGAATTCGCTTAGTGGATGTTTTCTTTCTACCGAATGGACGAGTGATGTACCCGGTGATGATGTCATGATCGGATAGGCCTTGTAAATGCAAGATATCGGAACAAAACTCAGAAACAAACCGAACATAACAACAAAATATTTAAATGAAGCCACCGATTCAATTACGTTGTTGTTTAAAGAAACTGAAATTTGATTAAAATCTACAATTTTCTTCTCGAATGAAAGACAGCATATTTTGTTTTTGCAGCATTTAGCGCTAACTGATTTTCAGAGAACCAGTTAGAAACTGTCTGTAAGTCTTCTGTTATATTATGTTGCATTGCAGAAACTGAATTACCTGTGAATATCAGGGCGGTGTCGCCAGCATTCATTAGAATCTGGGAAAACGAAACTGCACATGGAAGGTCATTTATGTAAATGGAAAACAGTATAGTACCCAAGAGAGATCCTTGGGGAACTCCGCATTTTATACTATTCTAAGTAGAGTGAAAGTTATGAATTACCACCTTTTGTTGTCGGCACGATAAGTAACTTGTAAAGATTTGCAGTGTGCCATTAACAATGCCATAGGCAGCTAGTTTGTTCAGTAATATTGAATGTGATGCAGTGCCGAAAGCTTTCTTCAGATCTAAAAAAATGCCAAGTGCGACTTCGTTATTATGAAGGGATGAGTTTATCAAAAAAATGAAAAAACAGCACAAGGAACGGGACGAAACACGAAGGAGCAGAACACAGACACGGGCGCTGACTAACAACTGAAATTTTTTTCGATGCAGCACACATATATGAGGTACAAAGAGGGGGGTGTGTCCAAGGCGATCCTGCACAATCACCGAAACAGTGTAGTCACGCCCAAGGTAAAAACGATAAAAAAAGGTGAAAGGCCGAAGAAAAGACAAAAAGCGATAAAACCACCGTGTAAAAGGCCGGGACGGAAAGTGAAAGCGATGAAAACAGATATTTTTCTGGCTAAACAGCTAAAATTTCTGGGTCACATTGTGAGTGCCGAGGGAGTGCGGCCGGACACCGAAAAGGCTGCCGCTGTCGCACGTTTTTCAGTTCCAACCGACAAGAAACCTGTCCATTGCTTCCTGGGTCTCTGTGCGTATTTTTGGCGCTTTATTCCAGACTTTTCCACGATTTCCGAGCCGCTGACGCACCTCACCAGGAATACCACCTCCTTCATCTGGACCGCTGAGCAACAGACCGCTTTCTCTACGCTCCGCCAGCGCCTTCGAACACCTCCCGTTCTTGCACACTTCGACAAAGATGCCGATACCGAGGTCCACACCGACGCCAGTAACATCGGACTTGGCGCCGTCCTTGTTCAGCACCAAGTGGGCCTTGAGAGTATCATCGCCTATGCTAGCCGCAGACTCTCCCGCACCGAGAGCAATTACTCCACGTCTGAAAAAGAATTTCTTGCGTTCGTGTGGGCCACCATGAAGTTTCGTCCTTAACTTTACGGCCGCCCATTCAATGTCGTAACCGATCGCCACTGCCTATGCTGGCTGGAAAATTTGCGAGATCCATCTGGACGCCTGGCACGCTGCAGCTTACGGCTCCAGGAATTTGATATTACTGTTTTCTACAAGTCCGGCCGCAGACACGAAGACACCGACATACTGTCGCATGCACCAGTTGAACCTGGCGACGCAGCGCCCGATGACGACATCGGCTTCCTTGGTACCCTCACCGCCTCCGACCTATTGTCTAAATGCTAAAGTGGGGAAATGTTAAGTGGGAAAACTAAGTGGGAAAACAAAACTGGAACTGAAAAACCATGCTGAGGTCTTATTTCGTGCACTGCCAAAGGCTGACTTGCGGGACAAGGCCGCTTACTTCCGGTGGCTTCACTTTCGGGCGCCCGATCCGTCATCCAGCTCCCCTAGTGGAGATCAGTGGGCAGCCTTGATGCCGTAGGTAGCAACAGAGGATTCTCACATAGCTCTCATCCTCACCGTCCAACCATGTTCCTACGTGGCAATCGAGGTAATACAGGGCATATTACGTCCGCCGCTACGGACGAGTCTGGCGCTTGTGAACACTGTGAATGTTCGCTTACGATGCAAATAAATAACCCCCAAAGCAGAAGACTTGACAGCCGTCACCGTGGCTGAGTTAGTAGAGCACTGCACGGGAAATTGGAAGGTCACGGGTTCGGATCCCACTGGAGCAATGTGGTTGTTTTTCCTTCGGCTTTGATTAATCTTCCATTAATAAAAGCAACAAAAAAACCGCTATGCTGCCTGGTTTCGGTAACTGATGGCTTCCAAGATGTATGTTATAACGAGCACCTCTTTCTATTCCCTTGTCTTCTCTATGGCTGTACGTAGGATGAAGCCTCATGTCACGGCAAGAATTAGCTACAACAAGAGCATTCGTTGCGGCGGAGTCAAATGCTGCAGCCCTCAGGGCAATACTGCCGCAAAGCTAATCACTCTACTGGCGCCGTCATGCGGGGTAGACTATGTTAGTTTTCACTGCGTTCAGTTTAATGCCAGTAGCGAACCTTCGACATATAAACAATATTCAGAACATCGTGGAAACTTACGCACGTTATTACGGTTCTTCCAGAGCGTTCTGGTCACTTCGCATGTAGCAATCTGATCAAGCTGCATGGGGATGGCGATAAACAAACGCGGCAAGTATAGTATATAATTATAATCGTAGTAGGCCCTTATTTGTACACATCTTTCAGTATCTAAATCACGTCCCACTGCCAAAGTAGTCCGCGTATTCTAAATATGAAGTTGAAACGTCGTTGGACCGAGCCTGATTTACCTGTTATCCCATAATGCACGCCATCAGCGCTTGCTTTTGTTGTCAGTGGGGTTGCGTTTCTGTGCCATAATTATTGTGCATATTCATTGCAGAATCGTGGTCTTGTGAAAGAGCCTGCGAAATGTGGGTTCGAGAAGGAAGCACTCACGCATGAAATAGTACATGCGATGCGGTCTACACTGACTTCTGGGAAATCGAAATATCACAATATACTATAAGGAGCACTGCGACAAAATACCTGGTAATAAAGAGAACACCTCAACAGCTTGCCTTTAAATAAATGCAGGCTCTTTCAATAACAGCACGCACTGTTCACTTTTCATCATGTGAGGGCTACGAAAATAATTGTAAGTAGTTCCGGTTTAATTCAGCCAACAGTCACCGGAATATTATACAAAGTGTTTCAGGAAAGCTAGCCACTAATTTTTTAAAACATGGCTTCTGATGTGAAGAGGAGTTCTTTCGGCAAAGTAATACCAGCGTTGGCGGACGTCAAAAAGTGGCGGATCATGTTAACTAGTGAAGTGTTTAACTAAATTCTATAAGTTAGAGCCGCCGCGGTGGCTCAGTGGCTATGGTGCTCGGCTGCTGACCCAAAAGACGCGGGTTCGATCCCGGCCGCGGCGGCTAGAATTTCTTTGGAGGAGAAATTCTAGAGGCCCGTGTACTGTGCGATGTCAGTGCACGTTAAAGAACCCCAGGTGGTCGAAATTTCCGGAGCCCTCCACTACGGCGTCTCTCATAGCCTTAGTCGCTTTGGGACGTTAAACCCCACAAAACCAAACCAAACCTATAAGTTAGCTTTTTAACTATTGCCGATAGGCAAATGATTGCAAGTAGAGATTTGTAGCCGGCCGCTAGTAATAGCTATATCAGTTTTTACAAATTTCAAAACGTGATTACCCTCGCTGCTGTGGTTCTACTAATTTGGGCCATTTCGCCGCCAGTCGCAAACCGCCGGCGACACTCCGTGACGCACGTACAACGTGACGATCTCTTCCGTGCCCGCGATGGAGGAGCGAAGTGCCGAAGAGCGGGGAGCACTGCAGCACTGGTGGGGCGGAGATTGTCGCGTGGTACGTGCTATACGGAATGTCGCGATTTAATTGCCGTCGCTTTGCCGCTTGCGCAAGCGCGCGCTTATCCAATGGCGGGAGAAATGGCCCAGGAGAGTCAAGCCACAGTGACGAGGGAATCGCGTTTTCGAAATACAAAAAACTGACGTGGTTATTAGTAACGGCCGGCTACAAATCTCTAATAGCAATCAGGCGCCTATCGGGAACATTTGACAGCTAAGTATTCGAATTAATTTGGTTTGGTTTAGAAGGATTTAACGTCTCAAAGGGACTCAGGCAATAAGGGATGCCGTAGTGAGGGGCTCCGAAAATTTCGACCACCTGGGGTTCTTTAAAGTGCACTAATATCGCACAGTAATCGGGCCACCAGCACCGCGGCCGGGATCGAACCCGCGTCTTTCGGGACAGCAAAAGAACACTGCAACCATTGAGCCATCGCGGGGGCCAAATCACTGCACTAGTTAACCTTGTTCACCTGTTTTTCGACGTCCGCCAGCACTGGTATTGCTGGGACGCGAAAAGGTTGTTTATCGCGAAAACTGAAGTTACAAAAATTACTGTCCGGCATCCCTGCAACACGAGGTATAGATTTTAAAATAAAGTGATTCATAGCTTGCTGCATAACTTTGGAGAACGTAATAAAAACATTATCTTCACTTTGGGCCCTCGAGAATACTATGATGTCCCGTTTCCCGTCACTACTGGCCTGCTAGCCGCCGCGATGGCTCAGTGGTTATGGCGCTCAGCTGCTTACGCGAAAGACGCCGGTTCGATTGCGGCCGCGGTGGCCGATTTTCGATAGAGGCGAAATTCTAGACGCCCGTGTGCTGTGCGATGACAGTGCACGTTAAAGAACCTCAGGTGGTCGAAATTTCCGGAGCCCTTCACTGCGGCATGCCTCATAGCCCGAGTCGCATCGGGAAGGTAATCCCTAATAAATCAACAAACTAAACTATTGGCCTGCTGCTCAATTAATCCAACGTTAAGAACGCGTAGCACATTCTTAAGTATAGCATCGGGTTCATTACTAGGAACTGGGGGCTGGACCTAGTCTGGGCCGCTAAGCATTGATATCTATACAGGGTGGTTCACCTAATACTTTGCACAATATTAAAAAAGAAGGCTATTTGAGATAGAAGAGGGCATTTTGGGGCGTAACAAAGTCAGCGGTGTTGTACACCCTTCCAATTTTTTGGAAGGGTGTACAACATTGACCGTTCGCTTGATCAGCGCCCTATGACGGAACGAATCGGCAAACTCACCGAGAGTTGCCGCATGCGCACGAAGACCGTCGTCTGCTTGGCTGTTCCAGTAGCTGCGCGCAACCCCGACCATTCGCTTCAACCGTAATACTGCTGGTATACGCGCCGTCGTTATTCAGGAGAAGCCACGTGCCACACAGGTGCAGATCAATCTTTCGTTTTCTCTTGTTTTGTTTGCAGTTGTATGCGGATATGGCTGTGGCCCACGATTTTGATAATCGAGAGATAAAGAAGGAAAGGTAGTGCGGTAAGCGAAGGAAAGGGTCGGGGGCAGCGCGCAGCTCCAGGAACAGCCCGGCAGACGACGGCCGCCGCGGCGTGGGCTTCGTGCGCATGCGGCAACTCTCGGCGAATTTGCCGATTCCTCCCGTCATAGGGCGCTGATCAAGCGAACGGTCGATGCTGGCGTGATACCGTTAAAAAATTGGAATGGTGTACAGCATAATACAGCTGAGACGTGCTGACATGAAGGCTGCTTTACTTTGCTGAATAGTTAACTTTTAACTATTACGTTAGGCTCCTTAATAATCTAGACGCGTGTAGCCCACGGCAAGTAATAACCATATCGGTTTTTAGAATTTCAGAAATGCGGTCACCCTCGGCGCTGTGGCCCAACAAATTATGGCTATTTCGACGAGTTCGGTGCACTGGCGAGGTGGCTTTTGCTCCAAGCTTCTCGAAAGCTCATGCATTTTGGCATGATGTAGCCAAAATTTGTCATCCGCAAAATTTGTCGGCCGCAGCACCAAGGGAAGTGCGCTTTCGAAAATCTAAAAACTGATTTAGATATTACTTACGGTGGGCTACATGCCTCTTAATAAATAAGGAGCGTAAATGGTAAAAAGATAACTAATCAATATAAGTTAACCATCCTGCTAGTTATCACTTCTAAGCTGTATTCTGATGTACAACATGACTGACAATGCTATGAAGAAAGAAAGCGTGCTTCGAATTCATAAAGGGTATTTTTAAACTTTTGTAGTCTTAGGTGAAACCCCTTGTATAGTGCCCAAATGGAAGGCACTAGATCATTCTCCTATTTCTTAAGTATGGGATGACGTCAACGCGCTGTTTTCGAACGTTGAAAGTAATGCGCCATGTGGTAGCTGCGAAGGAAACTAGAAGCGCTTGCCCCGAAAACCTGGCATGCAGCGCCACCCCATCGCGGTGCCGTGCCCCGTTGCTAGCGGGACGCTCCAGTGCCAGCTTCTCGAGCCACGCGCCGTTTAGAACAAATTCCGTTGGAACCTAGCGCTCGGCATGACCCGTCGTTTGTCCACGCTCCTCGTAACTTTTAGGAAACATGTCTGGTATCCGAAAGCGTCGCAATCCGGGAATGATGCATCCGGATGACGGCGCCATGATGGCGGCGCAAAGCTCCTGGTGCCTGCTCCGACTGCAGAGGACTACGCCACCGTAAACGCTCGGCCGCCTCTATTTTGTGCTAGAAACCTCTCCGTGCAATTTGCACGTTGGCGGCCGTCTTCGATTTTGAGCGCATGATTTCCCAAACCGTGAAGCAGATTCAATCGTACGACCGTCTCCCGAACACTTTCCTCGCCCCAGTAATGCTCTGCAAATTCTGTTGGCGCCACACAGCTGACTCCCAAGTTCCCTGAGATCAAGGCAGATACAGAGCATATTCTGTACCCGTGTGACTGTGCCATTTCCTCTCCTTAATTTCCTAACCCTCCCCCACATTCCTGGAATGTTGGATTCACTTGCATTCGGCATATAAACACCCCTTAGCGGAGAGCGCGCTCTTTTTCGCGGGGTCTTACTTAGTGCGGGCCTGAAAGGAATAGTAAACAAAAAAAAAACCTGCCGAGGAGATTCTTGGCCAAAATGAAAGCTGTGGCACTGAGACTGATCAAAACCACACTTTTGAAACAGAAATAAGGGGAAAGTTAATTTAACGAGTATTTTTCAAACCACCGCACCTAGCGACTGCCTGTGAAAGCTCTTACAATAAGGAATGTGACGTCAGCGGCCTTACCCGTCTCAGGCTATCCAGCACGGAGGGCACGAAACTGAACGAGTTTGGCGCGCATTCGCTTCAATCTATAGTTCAGTTCGTCGGCTTTCTCGTGGACACGCTTCAAGATTCTCTGCCTGCATCTAGCGTTTCTATAATTTGGGTGACTACTTGCCTGATTAGGTGAAAGTTATTCCGGGTTCCTCGTCGTCTGCAACGACGGCGAACCAGAAAGCAACATATCGCAGGAAGAGCACCGGTAGCGCCATCTCGCTCTCTCTTAAGAAACGAGGCAGCACGTATTCCTTAACAATGCCCATGGCGCCGTTGAGGATATGCGTCACGTCATGCCCGCTAGGGTGCCTCGATGGCCAGCGCTGCATTCATGGTGAAGACACCACTTTCCGCTGGGGCTTTTTGGGCCATGTCTCCCGCCGGGTTGCATCGAGCGCAATACATCGGCGGGCCGTTTCGGAGAGAAAACTGCGGCTTCTGGGTGGAATTCAGGCTATGTCGTATTCTACCAAGGAAAGGTGGCACCAGAGATTCTTTAAACAGTGAATCAGAGTTAGTTGGAGGCCAACGGGAAACTGAAATAGGGAAGACCGACCACTGAAGCTCCACGTCTATCTATCCCCAACCCCCTACTCCCTAACTCTTCCTTTTGCAACAATGAATGCTTTTGCTACTACTACTGCTCTGAAATATACCATCTTACGCAGCTATTTTGCCGAGAAAATCGGCGCCTTCTCAAGATCGGTGCGCTCGTATAATGGGTCTTTTCTATTTCGCGTTTGTTCATTCATCATTTCATTCTTACAACGTGCGTACCATATTCCAGTTCACTTGACCCGTATACTCCATTAAGCCGCTGCTAGTTCGCCTTGAAGTCAAGTGCAAGAAGGCGCCTTTTATGGCTGCTAATTTCAGTAATTATGAGGATGCAATGTTAAGTTGTGCATTATTATACGATAACGTATACAGCTCGTTCATTCGAAAAGTGGCCGGCGTAGTCAGCACCGCGTGACCGAAATAATCGGGGGCTGCGTAAAAAAAAAAATCGTCTCTTGCCAAGCGTTTGCCAAGGAATGTTCTCAAGGCTGTTATAGGATTCAGCGTTTCGAGCAGCATAAACTTAATACTTAGAGCCTAGCTCGCGGCAGGTATTCGCATCGGAAACCTATAATAGATGGCTACATAAAAAAATCGTATCAATGATTGATGATTGATTGGTGAGTGATAGGCAATGGCGACTTGATGAAATCATTGTAATTAATTGATGAATTGATTAAAAATAAATGCAAAAAGGGGGTTCAAGCTGTCAAATGCTCAAAATGAAAAGAGAATGCTTGATGACACGAAGTAAGAATATTTAGAGCTTGTATTTGATAAATTAATTACTTGAAACAACTGAAAAAAAAATTAAAAATGCGTTCAAAGTGGTCAGACTGTTCAGAATGGAAAAAGCCTAACCCACTACGCTTTCGCGTCATACATTTAAGGCGGAGGCGGTGAAGGCCTCCAAAGCACTGCTCCGCTTCTTGCGAACTTCTAGCCTGCACATAGGCTGTGACTTTAACGAACGCTGACTTTTCATAGTGACTCCAATTTTCTGCTACTCTCTTTTCTCGTTCATTTTTTTTACCCTCTCGCCCCTTTGCCCCCCTGTAGGGTAGCAAACCGATTATTCTTCCGGTTAACCTGCCTGCCGTTCCTCTTATTCCTCCTCCTCCTCCTTTCCTCCGTCCCCAGCAGAAATTGTTCTGGAAAACAAGCGTTTCGCATGCCTTACCAAAGTTTTCTTTTGGTCCAGCCATCTCGCTTGACCTTCAATTGCCATCTGGACACCCGCTCATTCCTCCGTTCCAGGGCGTTCCTGGCCTAGTGTGCCGACGTGTGTGCGTATGGGCTTCGGCCATTTTTCCTATTTTGACGAACTTTTTACCTTCCGCCGAATTTTATTGTGTCTCCCGAAGTTCATGAAGGTGCTCGGCACCTGCCCAGCCCAATTTCGGGACTGGCACTCCGTTTTTGTGACCTGCATGGCCACTTGTTTCCACCGAGCCCAGCGCCAGCCTCGCTAAGCCTACCGCCGCTGGCGATAGGCTCTGCTTCGCAGCCGGGCCCAGTGCTTCGCCAAGCATGGACGTCGTCACCGTGGAGGGGGAGGATCTAGCCCCTCAAGATTATATACCCACGGACTGGCCCTACGTAGCGCGCTGCTACGAAAGCGGCTCCACCGCTTCTTCATCGAAACGCACTCCCAAGCCACCGCTGACGGAGTCGCCTTCCGCGTCCGCCCAGCATACCGCGTCCCAGCAGCTACCTCCCTCCCGCATTATGTAATAGGTCTTGCTCCCTCCACGTCACGTAAGCTACCTCGAGGCGCTCCGTCGCTGCCACGCCTCCCTCTTGAAGACTTTAAAGTCATCATTCGCCCTTGCGGGGCCTCAATCCGCGTGCCTGGGGCGAGAACGCTCTTCGCACAGCAATCACCTCAAGCCTTCGTTTGACCTACTCCGATACCGAAGAGGACCGCCTTCGGGTGAATTTCGTTCACAACACCCTCACCTTTAGCACCCCGAACCGGGACCGCGCCATCACTTACACGAAGCTACAGGAAATCATCCTGGGTCCGACAAGCTACCCAATTGCGACCTATTTGGCCCCACCAGGCGCATACGTCCGAGGTATCATTCCCCACCAATACATGGATGAGACCCAGGAGGAAATCATGCAGTACTTGATACCCCAGAATCCAGAACACTGCATTCTCTACGCCCACCGTTTAGGCAAGACCCAATCTATTGTTATCACTTTCGCAGGAACAAAGGTCCCCCGCCAAGTCTTCTACGATGGCAGTGCTGTGCGCTGCTACATCTTCAAGAACAAAGTGGGAGCCTGCCTTAACTGTCACAAAACGGGACACCGAGAGGACGTTTGCCCGTCTCCCAAACTCTCCAAGTGTCCTCACTGCGGAGCTCGCGACCCTATAACGAGGCCCATGAATGCACCCCCACTTGTGTAGTTTGTTCTGGTCCTCACCAGACTGGTTCCATCAAGTGTAAACGCCGCTACAAAATGCCTGCTGTCGTACTGCAACGCCAGCTACAAGCTGACTCAGACAGTGCCTCCACCTCCCATCGTTCCCGATCTCGGACCCGTCGCCAAGGCGCTGGAAGCACCTCGGCCAAAATGGATTCTAACCGCTCTTCCGCCTGTTACCGGCGCTTCAGCCAGAATCGCTCCCGGTCCTTCCCACCCCTAGACTCCAAGTCGTCTCCTCACCGAGAGCCCTCCACGAAAAATCAGGTGAGCTGGGCAGCTGCGGCTTTTCACTCTCAGCAATCTCTGTCTTGTGATTCAGAGCCGCAAGCCCTGTGTGACGATATAACAGCCCTTAAAGCTAGCAATCATAGACTCCAACAAGAAAACGCTTCTTTAGAGCGTCCACCCTTTGCACCCGATCCACCACCTCAAACAAATGCCACTCTACCACTTCAACCTGTTCCTACCATCTCACCTCAGGCGCCCCCTTCTACTCCCCCGCAACCCAACGATACTACCTCTAGTCCTCCCTCTAAGCGGAAAGCTACCTACCGCTCAGAACGCTAAGTTAATTTTGCCGACTTCGAGGAATTTGAGGCTCGCCTAGAGGAAAAATTAGAGGCTAAAATTGATGCTAAGCTCGAAGCGAGATTTGCTGAGTTCTCCCAACAAATCGAACAGCAAATGCTTCAGTTCCAACAAGAAATGCAGCAGCAAATCCAACAACAACTTAACACCCTCATGCAACATATCCAAACAAGCGTCACAGGCCTTGAAGCTAGGGGAGACGCAACGGGCGCCCTCCACACGACGCGCGTTAAACCATACAGTCGCTTGCCGCAGGCTCCCACCCCCAAACCCATCTTAGCTTCACCCACACTTCACCATGGCGCCCCGCCACCTACTTAATGTGTGGCAATGGAACTGCAGGGGGTTTCGGCGCAAGCGAGGCAACCTGCAGCAGTATGTCCAAAATTCCGACATCCCCCCTGATATCATCGACCTTCAGGAAACTCATGGCCCAGTGAAACTACCTGGCTATAAACCATACTCCCCCCTAGATGTCACCACTCCCGATACCGCTATTTTGGTTCAACGCAACCTGACGGCCGTCCAACACTCCTTAGACGACGTTGGCGTAGACTGCATCTTGCTCGAACTCCTCCCTCGTAAAAGGGGCGAAAATATTCTGAAGGCACATCATCGATCTAATAAGGAATGTGGAAACACATTTTTGACATGCAAGTTTTTTTAAGCGTTGTTTTCTTTCTCGCATTTATTGTTCAAGTAATCGCTGAGACATCTTTAGCCGCCGAACAAGTCTGGCGGCTTCGTTCGAAGCCGTCGCTCCACGCAATCAGAAAATGTTTACGGATCGCTTCATTCTTGTTATAAGCAACTTATATACATGTGTTTTAAATACCAGACTCTACATATTGTTTTTTGGCGTATAATATTAGAGGCATAATTGATAAGCCTATTGCGGCAAAATAACTGTGACAGCTCAAAGCACCGCAAGCGTTCCTGTGCATATAAATTTTCTAAAGGCACTTCATCGTTCTAATAAGTAATGTAGAATCACATTTTTAACATACAAGCTTTCATTAAGCGTCGTTTTCTTTTCGTCGTTTTTCTCGCCTAAGCGTCGTTTTTCTCGCCTATATTGTTCAAATACTCGCCCAGACGTCTTCAGCAGCCGAACCAGTGTCGCGGCGTCATCCGAGGCCGTCGCTCCCTGCAACCGCAAAAGCTTTCACGGCTTACTTTATTCTCCCTATAAGCTGCGTATGAGCAGATGTTTTACATACCTGACCCCACATAGCCTTTTGCTGCGTCAAATACTAGACGCAATATTGATGCCCCTTTTGGAGCCAAATCAATGAGACAGCTCGATGCACTGCAAGTGTTCCTGTACATAAAAATATTCTGAAGGCACTTCATCGATCTAGTAAGGATTGTAGAACACATTTTGACATGCAAGTTCTCCTTACGCGTTTTCTTCTTTCTCGCATTTATTTTGCAAGCAGTCGCTGAGACATCTTTTGCGACGGAACCAGTGTGGAGGCTTCGTCCGAAGCCGTCGCTCCCCCCAACCAGAAAGTATTCCAGCATCAGTTGTTCAAGTAATCGTTCAGACGTGGTTAGGAGCAGAACCACTGCGGCGAGGTGATTCGAGGCCATCCCTCCCTCCAACGGCAAAATGTCGAGAACTTCATTGCTCTCATAAGCAGGGTGTAAACAGATTTTTTACATACCAGACCCCACTGAGCCCTATGTCTTTTCTGGGGCCAAATTAGCTAAATCGTCCAGACGCCTTTTGGAGCTGAATTGTTGTAAAGCTTGTTTCAGTCGAAACGATGCTAAGATTAGGAGATTCTGAAGTCTCTTCAGTTTTAAAATCAATGAGCAAACGTATTTTTGTATACAGAAAAACCAAGGGTTGCCTTTTATACGGGCGACTTTTTATTTAGTCTTCCAGATTTATTACAAGAACTGTGCGATGCATCGGGGAAATCTGTGCAAGTGGACTTTACAGAAAAGCGGACATTATGTACGTACATGATAGAGTTTATTAATTCGACGATTAATTAATAAAATAAGATATTTATATTTGATTCACAGGGCAAGATTATGTTGTGAAATTGACAGCAACGTCGGAAACAACTTTTGAGATGAGGATTTCTGACGTTCGATATTTGGAACCACATTGCAGATTAGGAAAAGTTCTAAACTATGTTCGTCCATGACCTTGACGGCCTTGAATGCAATAATATAATCTTGCTCCCTAATGTAGAAAATAAAAAGTTGAGTAATTAATTTCGAGGCAAGCGTGAAATTATTGACTTTTAATACGTAAATAAAGCCATACTTGCTGTATATTCCACCTGCACCGACTGAATCTCCTTATCTCTCGATGTTTTTTTAAAATTTAATCTCTAAACATTGACAAAATCACCCAGTTTTTTGGTGCTAAAGTATTGTAAATATATGCTACCACGCTGGCGCTCGCTATAGCGCTAAAATTCGTAGGTCACTTTCAGTATTTCCAAAAGTGTATTTACAGCATTTTCACTATTCAAAAACGTGTAAAAAGATACTGCGGGCTTAACAGAACCCTCATTTGTAATTTTTTAAGATCAAGTGCTATACACAAACGCTAGTGCAAGCGCAACCTATATAATTTTTCCGTTCGATATTAAGCTGCCAATGTCTGTGGCGTTAATTTTTCAGTCAATTGATTTTTCTCGAAAGAGATGTATAAATAAAGGTCAGTATTGGCAACCACGGAACACGCGCCTGAGTTCTTTTCTCCCGTCAAGTTCAGAAACTTCTGACATACGTACGACAGGATTGTGATTGCTTGAAACAAATCTTGCGCTTGCTGTAACGCCAAGTTATTAAGCGTTCACTAAATTATTCTGGTCACCTATTTTATAACATAGAAGCAAATTCTGGGCGCCTTTTAGAAGTGTTCTATTCTCGTACCAGATATTTTAAATAAACTCGCTGTGACGAGCATCTTAAAATTGTTGCCTCTTATTGCGGCGCGTGCACTGCCTACAGGTGGAATAATTAAGCAGTCGAATGTTATTCCTGTAAGCAATGTACGGCCTTTGTCAGAATTACACGGCCCACAAGGTTCGATTCTGGACTCTGCTGTACACCTCATTTTTGGATCGTTAGTGTTCCAAATCTGCCAACAAGTAGATGGGCTCAAGTCCTCAGGCCTCCGGAGCCTACGGCTTCCTTAAGAACTCCAGAGCACGGCGTAGAAGCAAATCACCCATTTGGCTCTCTATTTTAAGGCGGAAGTCTTTAATGCGTCATCGTTGTCGATAGAAGTCAGCAGAGGTGTCACGCTTTTCTAGTCAGACCAGAAAAAAAATTTTGTGCATGATGGGATTCCAACCACCATCCTTCCGTTCCGAAGCCGAGTGTGCTAAGGGTTACGCTACTTCCTCCCAACGCATATGTAGTTCTCCTTGTCTAGGACGCTGGAGAGTGTTTGCAGAAAGGCGTCGAATCAGACGGATGCCTCCCAAACGCCTTCCAGTGCCTCTAGCATTTACAATTAACAAAATATTGTGTACTTAACATCTTAACCACACATCAGTGACAAAAGCAGCAAGACCACGCTAAAGGCTTTTGCCTCACCGCACTTTAGGTCAACAAAGTTCCCCCATGAATTTTTTTGGCGGACTGTACAAAGATGCAGGTGAATGGTTCTGGCAACAATATGTATGAACAGTTGCTGGAAGCGCAACTAAAACATTGTGAGCACTTCATGTGAAGCTGTCGCTGCCTTTTACGTCGCACAATCGACTGGTCAATTAAAATTACTGTTGATAATGTACAAGTATAGAAGTAAATACTGGCAGCTTGATAACAGTCTACGTATTTACTTTATGGCCAGAAATGTTACGAATGAAAATTGCAGAAAGCGAAGTTAACATATTCACCATTTCAAGCCATGCTGGCGCTGCGGTACTGATAAATTAGCAGAGTTTGTGCCTTGTTCTTATTATGAATCTGCAAAGAAAAAAAATACGGTAATAGGTTGGGGGATGTGCACACGCACTGCCAGCACAAAACAACGCGAGTGTATTTGAGTACTTGACCAACTTTACTTGTTTAATCTGACTCACTTTGTGTATTTTCTAACACGTAGAAATGCCGCTTCAGACCTCATTCTGACAGCCGAGTAAAAATATGCATTAAACATATTGGATCTCATGAGCGACAACAGCTGTTCAGCTGCGATTCTGCCTTAGAAATATTGAGAAGCCTGAATGGCGGAAAAAGGTCGTATGCGATTATGTGCTAGAAAATACCCACCTCTGCATTTGCGAACTTTCATTTCCTGAAGAATTCGTGAACACAGTTTTATACCGTAAAGGTATACAAATTAACAGATGCTTCATGATAAGTTAAATGCAAAATGCAATGTTCACTTCCCATGTAAAGCAATGCATCAATAAAAATGAAGGCTTCGATTCTAACGCAAAACTACGAGATTCTTTTATCGATTGGCAGCTCTTATCGATGAAGAAGGAGTATCTAAGAAAGAAATTCAAGCAAATAATGACAAAAATTATTAATCACAATATATTGGCCCTGCTCAGAAATAATTTTAAAATACTTTGGAGGCTCGAAAATCTTCCCCCAAGCGAAAACATAATGTTACTCTACTGTCTTTTGTTTCGGTGACTGTTGGCTTCTTTCACATCTATGTTATAGCAGGCCCCTCATTTCTCTTCCCTTCTGGTCTCAACCGCTTAACGAGGGCCTCGGCTGTGGCAGTCATGAAGCCATACGTAGCATAAGAGCGTTAC
Source organism: Amblyomma mixtum (assembly GCF_055824585.1). Lineage (NCBI taxonomy): Eukaryota > Metazoa > Arthropoda > Arachnida > Ixodida > Ixodidae > Amblyomma > Amblyomma mixtum. The sequence goes on along the minus strand of NC_143016.1, from coordinate 126,107,440 downwards.
GCTCAGTTTCCACCCTCAAGGCAAAGTAGATGTAGAATGATAGGGCTGCTTCCATGGTTGCCAATACGTTCAAAACATGGTGGCTCGTATTCCTAAGACGTGGTTCAACACAGTTCTCCGGCCTCTGAAAAGTGTGCGGACAACTAAGTAATGTCTTCATAATTTAAAAAATGACGATCGATTTGCATAGTTCGGCCAAATGTGAATTAGGTGCGCTGGGAGTTCGCTTTTCACGTCGGCTCAGGTTGTCAGATCCTCTGTTCACGGATGGCATTTGTTGGCACGGATGGCAGTTCACGAATAGCTGTAATTGGGTAATGTCCATAAATGCGGAATAAGTCCCTCTCTACATTCATATATCCCTGGGAGTCCCCGCAGAGGCGTCTGCTGCATGCAGATGGTGGTGAGCTGCCATACCACGGGTTCCTGAGCATCCGCAGGGACATCCTCGAAGGGGCATGATTAATAAAATCGCAGTGTCACTGATAAGAGCGCAGTATGACTTCAGCATTCTACAAAACTCAACGTGCACAAAACCCTCATCAGTCGCTCGCAGTTTTTAGTAATAAGTAATATGTGATTAGCGTAAACGTACCGGGCAGGATTCACTTGTTATTTGGAAGATAAAGAATTACAGATTTCTGTATTATGACAGTTACGAAGATTTAAAGGAATGTGAAGTATGTATACTTCAAATCTCTGAAAAGTGCACGCTGACCACAGCGTTTTTTCACCACTCACGCAAATAATGGTCGTGCATTATTTCACCTAATACGGTCAACAAAAAGCACAAGTCCCACGACAGCTACGAGGATATTAAGACAGTTCACTACCGAACATGCGCTTTCGGTTCGGTTTTACGGGGCTCAAAGTTCCAAAGCGACTCAGGCAATAAGGGACGCCGTAGTGAAGGGCTCCGGACCACCTCTGGTTCTTTAACGTGTACTGACATTGCACTGTACGTGGACCTGTAGTATTTCATTTCCATCGACATGCGACCAGGGGGAGTCGGGACCGAGCCCGCGTCTTTCCGGTCAGCAGCCGATCATCGTAACCACAGAGCCACCATGGACGCTACATGTGCTTTCGTACAAGCTACTAAGCGCAGCTTGTTCTAAAGATACATTGCAAGCACAACATGCGACCTTCGTGATCATCTGCACATATCCATCATCATCGCTCACCTTCTTCTTCGAAGGGTTGGTCGCCATATTTGCGGGTCCCATTAAAGCTCGCTCCATCCTGCGCTCTGTTTCCCGTCTCACAATATCACGCCTCTCCTCCCAGATGAAAACGTCATTTGGGGTTGAACGCGTTTAAAAAAATGTTTATCCCTCATGGTATCAATGGGAACTTAGTCCTTATACATCTTCGATCACTTGGGATGTTTTCACTTCAGCCGGATGCCAATTAATTATTACTGTCTTCCCTCATATTTTGTCCTCCTAATGCACAACAAACGCCGAATGTTTTGAATGTCGTCTTCAACCTCCAGAAACTCCTTAAGCTTGCGCTCGGCTTGTTCGTGACCAAATCTTCGCGTCTTTAAATAACAGAGCGACAGCTGTACCTTGTTCGGATATTTTTCATGTGCGAGTAATTACAGGCGGACAACGCCGCATTTAAGCACCCTCGCACGGCAAATGCGTCAACTATGGGAACTGCGACCGCGAGGCAGGTTGCACGCAAGAACAGGGTAATGGAAGCAGCGGCCATACGTTGCCGTTTTGGTCGCACTAGCCGCGCTAGAATACTCACTAATAAAAGTCGGAACTGTAAGCCCAGAATATACAATTACAAGCACTTTTTATTAGGAAGCACAGCGGTGCATTGGTCGTCAAGGGCGCACATTTTGCCGTGTTCTCGAGCGCCTGACAACACCAGTTATTTTATGTCATGTATGCGTGTTCTGCTTCAAAAAGGGCGCACCCGTTTTAAATATTCTTTTTGTGAAAAAACGAAAGAAAGAAGGCTGAGAATTCAGCCATGTAGGCGGCGCAAAGCTGTGGAAACTATTGTTATTATTCCACGATTTCTCTTGCAATGCCATCAGTTTGAGGCTATTCTACCCAGTCTGCTACGCCACCTGCGCCGGAGCAGCGATCCGGATCCGGATCGAGAGAAACGGCGCTGTACGGAGTCCGCTTGCGAGATGTAATCCGCGATCTCCTGCGGCCGTTCTCTGACGTGACGTAGGGCAGGACGTCGTCCCAGGTTTTATGTTCAACGTTTACGAACACTGAAAGTATGTCAACAAGCGTCTTGTTTAGACGTTCCGTCAGTCCATTAGTTTAGAGATGATTAAAAGTTGTCCTACGGTGACTGGTGTGACTGAAAACATGCAGCAATATGGTTTTAACCGGCGGTATTCAACGCCGAGATTTAAGGTGCCGTCCTTCTTCACAAGCGCTACAGGTGCCGCCCACAGGCTCCTAGAAGGGTGAATAACGTCGTTTGCGCGCATTTCTTTCTAACGTTCTTTTGTAGACACTCGATAAGGTAACTTTCGGTGTGGTGAAACATTTTCATATGTAATGCGATGTTTCGCAGGATGCGTCTGCCCGACGCGTGGCGACGACGTGAAGGCACCACGGTTGCGATTGAGCAGTTCCCGCACTTTTTGTTGCTGATCGAGCGGCAGGGTTGGGTTGGGTTAATGTCGCACTTAACACCAGCAAGCCCGTCGGGCTCAGTTTTTGAAGCAATTGTTAAACTGTGCGCACACCTCGTTTCACTAAGAGCGTCAATATGCGCCACAGTCGTCCCCTTGTTAAGGTGTTGGTGTTCGTTGACGAAATTGGTGAGAACAACGGTGTCCTTGCTATCTTCAAGGAAGACAACCATCCTGGCAACGGAAATCCCTCTGCCCACAAGCCAAACCTGCTTTCTTCCCACGACACTCTCGATTTGCCTTGTGATCGTAGAGCCGACGGTTATATACCATTTCACTGGAGCGTGCAGGCATGGTCACGACTTCCTCTAGAATGTCCAGCGCCGTTGGGAGGAGACTATCGACGGTTATGGCCTTCTTGGTTGAACACTTGACGGAGTGCGATTGCAGATCAATGACGGCCCCATTTTCGGTCAGAAAGTCCATGCCGAGTATGACGTCCCTGGAGCACTCTGCTAACACAACGAAGGTTGCAAGGAATGTTTGGCCTTGCACGGTTACCCGCGACGTGCTCGTTCTCATAGGTGTGATGAAATGTCCCCCTGCAGTAGCACCTGTTGGCCGTCCCAAGCGGTTGTGATCTTTTTTAATGTAGCGGCGCATTATCCAGTGAGCAACAGAATAATTGGCACCGGCATCCACCAGTGCAGTTACATCGGCACCGTCAACCGAAATCTAAGTTATAGTGTCTAACTTTGGGGATATCGAGGCGTTCGGCGTCGGCTGCAGTGAGTCGAAGGAGTTCCGCATCGAGGAAAGACGTCGTAGCCATGGAGGCGTGCATCAGGACACCGGCTAGTTTTGAGGTACGTTGACTGATGAATCGTCAGTATGCCTACGGAATTCAGCGTTGGTTGGGAACTGTCTTCTGGTGATGGAGGATCTTGCACACTTTGTCGCTGAGCAGCCGCACCTCCAGAGGCTGCGGCATCTAGTTTGCCCTACGGGGACTTGAAGACTGGTCTCGTCCTCGGGAGCTGTAGCGACGCGGAGATGGGGATCGAGAGAAACGCGCTGTACGGAGTCCGCTTGCGAGATGTAATCCGCGATCTCCTGCGGTCGTTCTGTGTATATCGGACGCGGACACCCGACAGGGAACGCTCGACAGGGGCCCATCTTCTTGTATGCGCAGCGGCGCCAAACATGTCCAGCCTCACCGCAATGGTAGAACATCGGCTCATTGTCTGGTGCTCTGGAGACATCCGTTCTGCGGCGTTCTAGGCGCTGTGGAGAATTCGGCTGGAGAGGTTGAGTTCGTGTAGCTTGGAGGCAGGTGTGTCATAACGTGGGTTCGGCTGGGGCGGAATGAAACGACGTGTGACGGCGGCGTAGCTGAGACTGGGGTGCTGTGGCTGCACAGGGCCAGGGACAGGTCGTGGTGTACTCGTGGCTAAAGCTTGTTGCACCTCCTCAAGAACAACATCAGCAAGTGTGGCAGCCTGGGGATTTACCTTGACAAGAAAGAGCTTCGGCAGTTCTCGCACGATGGATGGAATAACATCAGGTAGAGAGTATGACGAATTCATCGTTGCTCCCTCCACTATGGCCGTGAGCATCGATGCTGTTGTGCGGTCGTACTGCCAGGCCCTCATGTCAAGAGACTTTTCGATGGAGCTCGCTTCCTTTACAAAGTCAGCGACAATCACTGGAGGACTTTAAACAAGGCCGGCGAACAGCTGCTGCTTGACCCCTTTCATCAGGAAGTTACCTTTCCTCTCCTCCGACATGCTTGGGTCCACATGTCGAAAGAGTCTCTTCAATTACTCGATGTACACCGCCACACTCTCGTTGGGGAGTTCATTTCGGGCATCCAAAAGGGGGTCAGCCTTCTCCTTCAGTAACACGCGGTCCTTGACGACGTGGAAGTCCTTGGTTTTGAAGCTATCCCACGTTCGATGGCCAGATTCATTGTATATAAACCAAGTCCTCGTGTAGTCTTCGAGGGGGACAGAACATGACGCAGCTTGCAGTCAGCGCCGCAGCCATTGTAGCTGGCCACCCGGTCATACTGGTCCAGCCAGTCTTCGGTGTCCCCGTGTGGTTGACCGTGGAAAGGGAGTGGCTCCCGCTATTGGGGGGAGTAGGGCCGGCGGGACTGTAGCTGGAGGATTTATTGTAGTAGTACTTGCTTTTCGGATTGGATGAGAAGGAGGGAGCTGTCCAAATTCGTGAGGTAGCCTTTGCAATCGGTGACTACCCTAGTGAACTGGCGTGCCTACCTTGGGTGTTTTCCGGGGCTTGAATTGCATCTTGAAGGGGGCGTACGGTACATGAACTACGCTCCAAGCACCTCCACCAGATGTCAGGTTGTTATCAAGCGGCCGAGGGTGAACAGCTGCGTAGGCCAGGACACGCGCTTCTGCAACACTTCCACAACAGACACTTCTTCCTCTTCTTGATTGGCGCTCTCGTCTGCACTAGCGCTGGCATCAATATGACGTTGACTTTGTTGCACCTCACCGGCTCAGCTCACAGAAGTGTCGTTTGCTACACGCCAGTGGAAGGCCAGCTGGATCAGTCAGATGGCGAGTCAAAAGTCTTGCAACAGCGCCAGGTACCCTGTCTAATGCCCTACAAGCCAAACATTTTCGTAAGCGCACGCGTGGTAAACAGCATTCACGTGAAGGACGGCGTCGCTGGCGTCGCACAAGAATGAATGTTTCGTAAAAGCTGCCGCGTTGACTAGCAAGAACTCCAGTCCATAACATGGAAGTCAGGCGAGTTAAAATACCAAGGTGCCGCAATGTGGTGACCTCTTTGCCGGGAGCGAGATCCCTCTATCCTAAAAAAAAAGGCGAAGGGGAAGGAAGCGATTTGCAGCGATGCGCTCTAAGTTGCGCCAAGTGGTCGCCCCGGCTTTGTAGCTTGAGTGTGCAATGGGTAGGAGACTGAGTGTGAGGTTGAGTGCGTTTGCCACGTCCTTGTAAGCTTGGCCGGTATGGAGTGTTTTTTGCAGGCTAAAACTCCCCGCAAGTGAAACGTAGGTGGCCTTACCGCCGAACTTGCACTACCGTGGGAAGCGCACTCGTTGTTGGGGAAGCTTGGTGTCATGGCCGCGTGAGTATCACCCCCTGCGCATTTCCACACGTTAAAAGCGCATGTGTCAGAAACTGTATAGTCTGACTAACAGCATGTGTTTTTGCATGTGTTCATTCTGAAGCATTACCCGGTTGAAGCGACACAAAATATTTACTTCCCCATGAACCTGTGGGTGTAGCATAATCACAGGAAATATTTTTTACACTGGACAGAAATACAACAGCATAGTGGCGTGACTGACACACAACAGGCTTCGGGGACAGTGCAAGACAATGATCTGAAATCCTACACAACAGACCTGCGACATTACAATGGCTAAATCCTTGATAGTAGTACTTAACAGCAATCTAAGTGCTCGTGCGCAACAGGTGGGAGCACTTTACTGCGAAGCAACAGTAAGCCTTTGCCACTAGTCTAAACAAAAGTGCGCCTCATTGCTACTTGCACTTAACTTTTTTGCTCCCAGTGCAACAAAGCAAGTACACAGGGGGCTCTAATGGCAACGATACGATGTGTTTGGCTATTATATCATCATCTTAACATACACAATGCATGTGGTCTCTGTTCCGGACTGCCAATCAGCCTCGAGAACAAAGCAACAAGCTCTCAAACCTCACAGTGAACATAGAAGTAGCAGAGCCATGTAACCTAGCCAATAGTTCGAAGCTAAGCAGCAGAAGAAAATATGTTAAGGCCAAGACTGAGCAAACAGAAAATCATGGAGGAAACCTAAAAGCAGCAACGAGCAATGAGAGTGGAGTTGTCTTGATGTTCATTGTCAATACCTACTGCTCAAAGTAAAGGAAACCAGGGTATAAGAAATCCAGCATTTCATACTATGCTTTGAAAAAATGCAGTGAGAATGAAACAGACTAGAGACTTCTCTTATAACATTTTCACTCTTTATTTGCACCAGAGGAAGGAAGGAAGGGAAAACTTTATTTACACTAATGGTTTTTCCTGCGGTTTGGGGGCATCTTCAGAGACGTCTTGGTTCTACCCCCCAGGAGCCTTCTCTGTCGAAGTCGTCCGCCTCTAATCAGTGGTCGGTTGGCCTCAGTCCAGGGCTCCGCTGGCCACTGCCGCGCGTTGAGCTCGCTGTACCAGACCTTGTTGGTCTTCGCAGCGGTCGCTGGACAGCAGAGTCTCCCACTGCTCCGCACTCGGGTTTTGTATTTTGGGGACCTCGTCTATGTTATGGCAGGCCCATGTGATGTGGTATAGTGTAGGTTTTTCGTCGCACCAGGGACATTTGTTCGTGCATATCGTGGGGTGCATTTTGTTTAGTGTATGTAGGTTTGGGAAAGAGCCTGTTTGTAATTGTCTCCAAGTGACAGCTTCCTCTCTGCTGAGAGGTTTGTGCGGTGGGGGATATCGCATTCTTCTGCCTCTATAGTTTTGTAGTATGGCCGAGTATTCCCTGGGTGCTGGCGCGAGTTCCGCGGTCTCGTCGGAAGCTCAAAAAGTAATGTATCCTCGAGCTATCCTGTCGGCCTCTCGGTTCCCTGCCACCCCCGTGTGCCCCGGTACCCACACAATTTTGTGTCGGATCTTGTCGTTTTGTTCTTCCCGGTTTTTAATTCTGTCACTCGCTGCGAGGAGTATACGGAGCGCGTGACGACCTATCCTGCCATTCATGTAATTTCGGCAGGCTGTTTGAGAGTCCGTAAGTATTGTTAGTGACCGCCCAGAGGAAAATAAATTTGTCTGCAGTTCACTTACTGCTTGGCACTGTCCTAGAAGGAATGAATCCAGGTCTCGAAAAGTCTACAGAGAGAATACTGATGCTGCATGTGCATTTCTCTCTAGACTCCCTCGTTTATTCCTTCCCTTAGGTTCAGGAGTCCACCGAGAGAAGTGAGACAGTAACTGCCCCATTTCCTTTCCTCAAAAACCAATTTTAATTTCATTTCTCTCAACTGTCCTGAAATGTGCATAAGTTACCAGTTTTTTAGTGTCTAATTACATACTGTAATTTTTTTTAAGGAATATGAGGTTGATGGACAGAAAAAAAAGTCAGGAATGGTTCCTTTGGTAACTTGGCACCTGGACAAACAGTTGACCCACTGGGCGCCCCTAGCAACAGTAGCCGGTTGTCCAGATCCAAAGGAACCACGCGAATGATTACCGAAAAGTTTAAGGACAGCAGATGTATGCACACAAAACAGCTTTTCAGCATTGTTGCAGTGGGATGAACGGTTCCAAATCTCTAGACCATACCTGGTCATAAATAATCAGAAGACCATCTCGAGCGCAGAATGATCTCAAAGTACATTCCACACGCACTACCAACATGGACAGCTTGTGCTTAATTGAATCCAAAAGTTTAAGCTGATCGACCAATGTTACTTCACATAGAGACAGAAAGCGCATGCACGTTGTGCTGATGTTACCGTGAACATAACATGCGATGAGACACAGGGTTACAATAGGAACAAAAAACTGCTTTCAAAATCTGAGAACAAATTGCACACCTTCTCACAAGTTCACCAAACCGGAGACGATGCCGTGTGGCTGCCGCCAGTCACTCGCGATGCACAGAAACAATAAAAATGCAATTCCGCTGACTTTCCTTGAGCAATTTTCAGTCGATTAAACTTCAAACTGCTCGCACCGACCACCGTACACCTCACCAAGCATGTGTGCACGGAGGAAGTAAAATTCATGCGGGCAAGTCAGCCGCGCAAAACGCCGAGCACGATGCCATTTGCTGAGCTATGGTGGCTAGCAGAGCTGCACGGGAAATTCATAGCGTCATTCGCGTATTCGCGTCCATGCTTGCGTCGCTGACGCCGCAAAAGCGCACCACCTTGAAAACATATGAGATGTATTTAATTTTACCGTAGCTTTTTTAGCTGACAACTTGAATGGTTTGAACCACAACCACAACTTGAACCACAAGAGCGCAGTGCATGCAGCTTGGCCATGACGAGTCGAAGCGCTAGCCAAGCCCGCCGTCGGAACCATGCGCGGAGTATGTGTGGTGTTGAGTGAACACGTGCTTTAGAACGGTTTTTGTTCTTCCGTGTTCGCTGCGTGCGTCCTGCGCTCTTTATTGTCGTTACGGTGTGTGTATGTGTGAGGCCCGTACGCCGCATTGGAGTGTACAACCGCTTGCTGTCCCATGCAGCATCGATGCATAGTAAAACGACCGTGCAGAATGTGCGTTACAATGCCAGTGGCCCTGCACGAAAAAGGAGACTTGAAGCCGGCGGGAAAGCTGCTCACCCTCGGGGGACTGCAAGAATCTGGCGAGGAACAGTCGTCACGCGTTTCGGTGGATGATTGCGTTTATCAAGCTAAAAAATTCAGCACTGGCCAATAGCACCGATGAGCTGCTGCTGCGTCATGATAAACACCTGTCTCATGTTTATTACAAGCTTGTTGGATGTGAACGTGGCCATGAGTGGTATTCGTCGAGCAGCGGCCCTCAGGAGGTGGAACCAGTCGATACCTGAAGACGATTACTGTTTGCCCGCGCCCTGGCGCCTCGCTTCCAACCGCATGCGTTGGCGTTATTTATATCTGAATTTCACACGTAGTTGAACTTTCGCAAATATTACAGCCGCATCTTTCAAACGTGCCGTGTGAAGAGGACCCTTTTTCATATTTTTTGTGGGAGGGTTGGGGGAATGAGCGGCTGCTCAAATGTCAATCTTTATTATTTTGAGCTTATTTTCCATATATGTGCCAGGTTGGCCCATTCTTGCCTCTCAGCCGCCGCGGTGGCTCAGTGGTTATGGTGCTCGGCTGCTGACCAGAAAGACGCGGGTTCGATCCCGGCCGCGGCGGTTCAATTTCTTTGGAGGAGAAATTCTAGAGGCCCGTGTATTGTGCGATATCAGTGCACGTTAAAGAACCCCAGGTGGTCGAAATTTCCGGAGCCCTCCACTACGGCATCTCTCATAGTCTTAGTCGCTTTGGGACGTTAAACCCCATAAACCAAACCATTCTTGCCTCTTGGTTGCATGTAAGCAATGCATTTATTGGGCATAAATTTCTTTGCTGTTGTATTAGCACAGGGTTAATGATTCTCATTGTATTCTGGTGACACATCCTTGTATGCGCTCCTTGCAGAATGTCTAACGGGGTAATAAATTACTGAGCAGAGAGTATGCCTTGTGATAAATGCGAGGAACCTTACTGATTTACTTCACACTTCGCATGTTCTGTTGTCGTTAGTGGTTACGTATGCCTTGCCTGCTGCTTTCCAGTGTAGGGGCGAGAGGCATGTCAAGCTCCACTTAGCAGCTTTTTTCTGTCCACTCTTTACTGGTCAAGATGGTAAAATAAACTGAACATAATGCATGCTTGCTGAGACTTAGCTTAGACTACAATTCATTTATTTACTCTTAGGGCCTGTCGGCGCCAGAGAGAGGAGTGGGTGGCTAACAAAAATACTTGTGTAATAGGCAGATTAGTTAAGGTGATTATACACAGCATACTTGAAGGCGTCGGATGCAGTGATGGACATGACGAAGGCAGAGAAGATGTGACAGTTGGAAACGTAGAAAAGTAGAGATCTCCGTGAGCTTACACATGACTTAAGGTGAACACTAGCAAAAAATTAAAAAGGTGCAGAAGGCTGAGGTCAGAGTTAAAGGGATACTGAGGCGGTTTTCGAAACAGCTAACCTTCTAGGGTTTTGAAGTACTGTCATTGCTGATCACGTCTGTGAAATTATTTTTTCGGTTTTGGCCAAAACAGTGGCGCAATCACCAATTAAAAATGCGATGTTTAAATTTCCCGCGCCCTGCGCGGGCGCAGGAGAGGGGAACAGCGGAGAGGGAAACCTCGTCCATGTCGGCCAGCGTGACGTCATGTTGAGGAGCCGGGGATGCTTCGGCGCACCCGAGCGCGATCTCAGCGCGCGTTGTTTCTCGTGCTGCATGCGTTGTTCCTTGTACTGCGTGCGTTGTGACGTACAAAGCGTGTCAGCCGACCTTGAGAATCAGATTCAACAGGTACTACTCTGCGTTCGTGTCCACGAACAACTACGGCCGCGACTGTGTCGTCTTCCACTGTTTTCCGCAAGATCACAAGCTCGCAGCGCAACCGCTCGCTGCTGTGACGAAGAATTCAAGCCGACTAAAGCAGGCTTACTCTGCTCGAAACACTTTCGTAAGAGCGGCTACAGACAGAGCTTGTCCTAGTGTGATCTCTGGAGATTTCTGTCGAAAAGCCGCGGCTGAACCATGCCACAGTTCCATTGATTTCCTCGCGCATAAGAGGCGTGTCACCATTCCGAAGAAGCGCCTCTTTTAAAAGTAGAAACATGCTCACTTAGCCCCTGAAGAAACCGTATAGAGGCTTAAGCATGTGTCGCTCTCCTCAGCTTAGGTGCGGCCAGACCACCTGAGACGTGCTGAGCAAGGCTCGGTTAGTGATTTTATACTCGGTTCGGCGTGTCCAAGCAAGCAAGCAAGCAAGCAGAGCAAAGCACAATAAAGCAAAGCAAGCAAGCATCGAAGCTCTTCATATGCGGCATCTCGTTTAATCCTAGCTAAGCAATTAAAACGAAAGCGTTCGACGTTGATTTCGGATGCAAATTTATGAGAGAAATGAATGCCAACCGAGTTTTTGCAAAAAAACACCGCAACCTTACTCGGTTTCTTCATGAAGTTGTGGCAGCGGGCGAGTTGCAGCTAGCTTGGCCTTTAAACACACATATAGTTGGCAACTACTTCACTGAACCTAAACTGCAAATCTAGGAAGGGCGAACGTTTCCGAGGCAGCGATTAATATTTTCTGGCATCTGCTGAACGCGCCAGGAGTGAAGCGTATTTGTGCGCGTATTTGGCTTAGTGTCCAGCGCACCATGATTGCGTCACTATCTTGTGGTCGCATGCCTCGCAGTACTTGGCCACTGCGCTTCGCTAATTTTGACACCAACTTTGTGCTCCTTCATCGTTTACTTGAAATACTTTCTTGCCCCAACCTGCAACGCCGGGTACTGAGAACAGGATTTTTTGTACACAGTGCTTTGGGCCTTTTCTTTAGGATGACGCTCTTCCGGGCGAGCCAGGAGGCGTCCGGTGGTGGTAATTGACTTCAGTATTGTTCGCACCCCTTCCTTTCCGAGAATACGAGCCAAGGTTGTGCTGGCACCTTTTACGCAAGGTCTGCATCGCGTCTTTGACGCTGGCGTATGCTTGTGCTAGGCATAGAATTTTTTGCTTGTGCCGTTTTTGGTTTCAGGCGATACGTGGAATGAGCAAACTGTAGTATCCTTTTCTTCTGCGGTCAGTAGAAAAAAATACTCGCCGTATTCGCTTTTACAACGACACGGAAAGCTGCGATCTGCCCTCAACGCAGCGCCGGATCCGCATCGGCAGCTTCTCGAGTCTTCAAAGTGACGTCACGACCTCTCTTGACCAATCACGGGCGGCGGAGCGCCGCGCGGCGTGCCCCGCGGCACAGGCCTCATATTTCGGCTGAAAAAGGCAATTCGCGCTTGTTTTTGCCTTATTTGGATGCGATATTCCAGTATACAGCATGAAAAACTATAGGATGCCGCTGCCAGCCCGATTTTCAGAAAAAGTGCTTCAGTCTCCCTTTAAAGCTAGTTTGACAAAGAAAAGAACCTCTCAGCAAGCCAAAATGAGCACATGCAAGCAGTTTCGTAAACATGGAAAATAAAACTTTTTGGATGGAAGAAAAGCCAAGGCACATTGCTCATTGTGACGTTGCTTAAAAAGTTGGTGTCCAGTTGTTCACCTTCATATCCGGTCCTTCCACACCTAGCGACTGAAATGCCATCAAGGAGGAGCATCTCAAATTACTCTAATTACATGGGAGGTACACATCTCCACATCTCAGAGGCTTGGTGTCTCATTTTAGTATAGATAGTTTGCTAAATATAAACATTACCACATGTAAGAGGCATGTGGTAGCCTTGCAGGGGGTGTATTTTGTAACTCTTACAGCATGTTGTGCAATGCTGGCATGTTTCATTATTTACATTGCAGTAATATGTTAGCACAGGCGAGAAAGTTTGTAACTGAGCAGAAAAAAACAATATTCATGTCATGTCTTAGCCGCATTCTTAGTACCATATAAAACATAGTACGTATAAGGAACTCCTCATTTTTTTTCAAATTTTTCTTTCTGAGCTCTGGTTTTTTGCAAGTTAGCAGGGTTCTACAGTCTTCTATGGCTGTCGACTGGCCCGCATGTTTGTCAAAGCTGCAGAGTTCATGATGGGTCGTGTTAGTGCAAGCAAAATAAAGGTGGATAGGAAATTCATGCTTCCAGAGTACATTCCAGAAAAAGCAGTTATTATTTCCTACTCAGGATCAGGGAGCAGCACCGACAATGCACATCCTCCTTGTCACTACAGCAATTATGGCTGCTCACTGCATTTTTGCAGCGTTTAATTTATCCGCAGGAAGACCAGACATGAATGGCCGGCTATAGGTACCTAATAAATTAAACATTGCAATGAGCAATATTTTGTTGCGCCGTGCTTTTGTTATCCGTGAAGGAGTTAGCGTTTTTGATTGATGGTTGCGTAGCGAAGATGTGACTGCTACATTGCACTGCATTCACAAATTTGTTTCCTCATGCTTTTGGCTTTCTCAGTGGTTCGTTTCCTTATCAAACGGCAGACGGAAATTCGGCTTTCACCTAGTGCACTTTCATCATGTTCGTAATGTATTTTCAGCTGGTGTTCTGTTTCAATTTAGAGTAGTTTTCTAACTATTGTCTGTGTCTAAATGTTTTTTAACTCTTGACCTCATTACGCTGCATTTCTAAATTATTTATTAAATGCATTTATTAATTGTTACCCTGTCATGTGATTAGCAACATGGTGAAAATATTTTTTTATGAAGTCAACGTTCTTCTTTTAAAGTTATAGCAAAGTAAGTCCTTTGTTATTTAATGTTGCTCACAATTTGTAGCAATCCCTCAACGTTGAAGCAATATTATGCGTCACTTGGGTCTAATTTGATTATCACCCCCCCCCCTCGGATCTTCACCTTTGCACATGGGGTTAATCTCATGTTCGCCATGTTAGTTTGCGGACATTGTTCAACAAGAGTAAACCACACAGATCGGAAATGGGACGTCATGTGGTGCCTAGTCCGGGGGCCAACAGTTACGGCGAGTAATACGTTTCGGAAAATGCATAATATGGCCAGCCACCTTCACGTATGTGTTACGGATGGACCCTCCATTTTAGATGCAACAGAGCAAGCGTTTGTTCTGTTATGGAGATTTTGTACGTAACATTCTTGGAATTTTTTTGCAGTGTAGTTCAGTTTCGAGCCTCTGCTGTAGACTCCGAGCTTCTTCCCCATATGAGTTCTTGACCTGATAGAACTTCCGAAAAATTTCCTCTCGAGGTACTCACGTCGGCAAGTATCCGTGACCTAAAGCTTGGACCGCATGGAGCGCTTTTAACGTGTGGAAACGCCCAGGGGGTGATACTCACGCGGCCATGACGCCAAGCTTCCCCAACAACGTGTGCGCTTCCCACGGTAGTGCAAGTTCGGCGGTAAGGCCACCTACGTTTCACTTGCGGGGAGTTTTAGCCTGCAAAAAACATTCCATACCGACCAAGCTTACAAGGACGTGGCAAACGCACTCAACCTCACACTCAATCTCCTACCCATTGCGCACTCAAGTTACAAATCCGGGGCGACCACTTGGCGCAACTTAGAGCGCATCGCTGCAAATCGATTCCTTCCCCTTTGCCTTTTTTTTAGGATAGAGGGATCTCGCTCCCGGCACAGAGGTCACCACATTGCGGCACCTTGGTATTTTAACTCGCCTGACATCATTGTTACGGACTGCCGTTCTTGCTAGTCAATGCGGCAGCTTTTACGAAACATTCATTCTTGTGCGACGCCAGCGACGCCGTCCTTCACGTGAACGCTGTTTACCACGCTTGCGCTTACGAAAATGTTTGGCTTGTAGGGTATTAGACAGGGTACCTGGCGCTGTTGCAAGACTTTTGACTCGCCATCTGACTGATCCAGCTGGCCTTCCACTGGCGTGTAGCAAACGACACTTCTGTGAGCTGAGCCGGTGAGGTGCAACAAAGTCAACGTCATATTCACGCCAGCGCTAGTGCAGACGAGAGCGGCAATCAAGAAGAGGAAGAAGTGTCTGTTGTGGAAGTGTTGCACAAGCGCATGTCCTGACCTATGCAGCTGTTCACCCTCGGCCGCTTAATACCAACCTGACATCTGGTGGAGGTGCTTGGAGCGTAGTTAATGTACCGTACGCCCCCTCCATGACGCAATTCAAGCCCCGGAAAATACCCAAGGTAGGCACGCCAGTTCACTAGGCTAGTCACCGATTGCAAGGCCTACCTCACGAATATGGACAGCTCCCTCCTTCTCATCCATCCCGAAAAGCAAGTACTACTACAATAAATCCTCCAGCTACAGTCCCGCCGGCCCTACTCCCCCCAATAGCGGGAGCCACTCCCTTTCCACAGTCAACCACACGGGGACACCGAAGACTGGCTGGACCAGTATGAGCGGGTCGCATCTACAATGGCTGCGGCGCTGACTGCAAGCTGCGTCATGTTCTGTCCCCCTCGAAGACTACGCAAGGACTTGGTTTATATACAATGAATCTGGCCTTCGAACGTGGGATAGCTTCAAAACCAAGTACCTCCATGTCGTCAAGGACCGCATGTTACTCAAGGAGAAGGCTGACCCCCTTTTGGATGCCCGAAATGAACTCCCCAACGAGAGTGTGACGGTGTACATCGAGTAATTGAAGAGACTCTTTCGACAAGCGGACCCAAGCATGTCGGAGGACAGGAAAGTTAACTTCCTGATGAAAGGGGTCAAGCAGCAGCTGTTCGCCGGCCTTGTTCGAAGTCCTCCAGTGATTGTCGCTGACTTTGTATAGGAAGCGAGCTCCATCGAAAAGTCTCTTGACATGAGGGCCTGGCAGTACGACCGCACAACAGCATCGATGCTCGGCCATAGTGGAGGGAGCAACGATGAATTCGTCATACTCTCTACCTGATGTTATTCCATCAGGTAGAGCCTCAGGTTGCCACACTTGCTGATGTTGTTCGTGAGGAGGTGCAACAAGCTTTAGGCACGAGTACACCACGACCTGTCCCTGGCCCTGTGCAGCCACAGCACCCCAGTCTCAGCTACGCCGCCGTCACAGGTCGTTTCATTCCGTCCCAGCCGAACCCACGTTATGACGCCCCTGCCTCCAAGCTACACGAACTCAACCTCTCCAGCCGAATTCTCCACAGCGCCTAGAACGCCGCAGAACGGATGTCTCCAGAGCACCAGACAATGAGCCGATGTTGTACCATTGCGGTGAGGCTGGACATGTTTGGCGCCGCTGCGCATACAATATGATGGGCCCCTGTCGAGCGCTCCCTGTCGGGTGTCCGCGTCCGATATACACAGAACGACCGCAGGAGATCGCGGATTACATCTCGCAAGCGGACGGACTCCGTAAAACGTCGTTTCTCTCGATCCCCATCTCCGCGTCGCTACAGTTCCCGAGGACGAGAGCAGTCTTGAAGTCCCCGTAGGGCAAACTAGATGCAGCAGCCTCTGGAGGTGCGGCTGCTCAGCGACAAAGTGTGCAAGATCCTCCATCACCAGAAGACAGTTCGCAACCAACGCTGAATTCCGTAGCCATACTGACGAGTCATCAGTGAACGTACCTCAAAACTAGCCGGTGTCCTGACGCACGCCTCTATGGCCACGACGTCTTTCCTCGATGCCGAACTCCTTCGACTCACTGCAGCCGACGCCGAACGCCTCGATATCCTCAAAGTTAGACGCTATCACTTAGAGATTTCGGTTGACGGTGCCGATGTAACTGCACTGGTGGATGCCGGTGCCAATTATTCTGTTGCTCACTGGATAATGCGCCGCTACATTAAAAAAGATCACAACCGCTTGGGACGGCCAACAGGTGCTACTGCAGGGGGACATTTCATCACACCTAAGAGAACGTGCACGTCGCGGGTAACCGTGCAAGGCCAAACATTCCTTGCAACCTTCGTTGTGTTAGCAGAGTGCTCCCGGGACGTCATACTCGGCATGGACTTTCTGACCGAAAATGAGGCCGTCATTGATCTGCAATCGCACTCCGTCAAGTGTTCAAACAAGAAGGTCATAACCGTCGATAGTGTCCTCCCAACGGCGCTGCACATTCTAGACGAACACGTGAACATGCCTGCACGCTCCAGTGAAATGGTAACCGTCGGCTCAACGATCACAAGGTAAATCGAGAGTGTCGTGGAAAGAAAGCAGCTTTGGCTTGTGGGCAGAGGGATTTCCGTTCCCAGGATGGTTGTCTTCCTTGAAGATAGCAAGGACAACGTTGTTCTCACCAATTTCATCAACGAACACCAACACCTTAACAAGGGGACGACTGTGGCGCATATTGCCGCTCTTAGTGAAGCTCGGTGTGCGCACAGTTTAACAATTGCTTCAACAACTGAGCCCAACGGGCTTGCTGGTGTTAAGTGCGACATTATTCCCAACCCAAACCTGCCGCTCGAGCAGCAACACAAAGTGCGGGAACTGCTCAATCGCAACCGTGGTGCATTCGCGTCGTCGCCACGCGTCGGGCAGACGCATCCTGCGAAACATCACAGATCATATGAAAATGTTCCACCACACCGAAAGTTACCTTATTAAGTGTCTACAAAAGAACGTGAGAAAGAAATGCGCGCAAACGACGTTATTCACCCTTCTAGGAGCCCGTGGGCGGCACCTGTAGCGCTTGTGAAGAAGGACGGCACCTTAAAACTCGGCGTTGAATACCGCCGGTTAAAACCATATTGCTGCATGTTTTCAGCCACACCAGTCGCCGTAGGACAACTTCTAATCATCTCTAAACTAAAGGACTGACGGAACGTCTAAACAAGACGCTTGCAGACATACTTTCAGTGTACGTAAACGTTGAACACGTCCTCCCTACGTCACATTCACGTATAATACAGCCGTACATGGAACCACCAACATGACACCGTTTAGCAAAGTTTATATAAGTCAGGTGACGACAACACTCGATGCCATGCTGCTTCATGCCAGCGAAACCCCAGGTGACGACACTGCATCATTTATACAACGCGCAAAGGTGCCCGCCAACTCGCGCGGCTTCGCATTCAGCATCAACAGGGCCAGGACGCGCAACGCTACAACATACGGAGGCGGCTTCTTGAATACCCGCCAGGTGATATTGCCTGGATTTGGTCTCCGATTCGACGACGCGGACTTAGTGAATAGCTCTTGCGCCGCTGTTTAGGTCCTAATCGAATTGTGCACGCCTTGGAGCCCTGAATTATGAAGTCGTCCTTCGCGAGACTCCACAATCTCGACGCCACCACCGCCCCGAGGTGGTCCACGTGGGTGGCCTGAAGCCCTTCTACGCAAGGTCACTCTAACCCTTCCCGAGACCCTCTGCGTTCGTTTCAGCATCGCGTCGATGCTTTCGGAGGAGGGGCGCAAATGATGCCAGCGCTCGTGCAGACGACAGCGCCAATCAAGAAGAGGAAGAAGTGTGGGTTGCGGAAGTGTTGCAGAAGCGCTCGTCATGGACTACGCCGCTGTTGACCTTCGGTCGCTTAATACCAACGTGACAAAATTATTCGCGCCGCTCAGTCTTGTCGTTGTATTATCGGACAGGGACAGCATGCCGGACACACAAACCCAAAGTGCTACATCGTAGAATCGGTCCCGAGCCTTTCCTTTTTTTATCCGAAGCATATTACTCGAGCTACACTACAGCCCGTCGAGCGCAGCGGTGGAGCTACCATTGACCTTTAGCGTGACCACCTGACACCACGTGACAACATGACGTCACAGCAGAGGAGAGGTGGGCTGCCGGCTCGCGCGGTCGGCCGCGGCGTGGAGGCTCCACATCAGAGGCGCTGCGGCTGACCACGTGACAACATGTTGTTTGTTTAGAAAAAAATTTTATTTACATATGTACACATACCAAGGTTACTAGATACATTCACAACATGACAACATGACGTCACAGCAGAGGACAGATGGGCTGCCGGCTCGCGCGGTCGGCCGCGGCGGTGGAGGCTCCACATCAGAGGCGCTGCAGCTGACCACGTGACGCTACAGCAGCGGTATAAAGCTGAGCGTGCCTCGCTCTCCGGGCAAGAAGAGTATCTGTACTCGCTTCGGCGAGCGCGGCTTCGGCCGCTTATCTGTTTTTTGAGCAGCGTCCGCTCCGGCGGACGCAGCTGTTGCTGCGACGCGCGTCCTTCCTTTCCTCTCTCTCTCCTTCCTCTGATCTTTTAACTCTCCTCTATCTGCACGTGGCAGCGGTGGTGGCTTGGCTCGAGTCAGTAGCAGGCCCGTGCAATTTCCTTTTCATCCTTCTCTCAGTCACAACAACAACAACACTCCGGGCAGAGAGAGGGAGGGTATCTGTTCTCGCTTCGGCGAGCGCGGCTTCGGCTGCTTATCTGTTTTTTGAGCCGCGTCCGTTCCGGCGGACGCAGTTGTTGCTGCGACGCGCGTCTTTTCTTTCCTTTTCTCTTTCTTCTGATCTTTTGACTCTCCTCTGTCTGCACGAGGCAGCGGTGGTGGCTTGGCTCGAGCCAGTAGCAGGCCCGTGCAATTTCCTGTTCATCCTTCTCTCAGTCACAACAACAACAACAACTCCGGGCAGCTTGTTGGCGAGCGCGGCTTCGGCAGCTTAAGAAAACATAACAGACAGGGAGATCCCTCCTCGTGTGGAGAGTCGCGCCGCGGCCCTGGAGACCCGGGTGACCGCAATTGAAACACAATTGGCTGACCTCCCCAAAATTATCCATGACACCATCGCGCGTCAGGTGGAGAGTGTCATCGCACAGGTGACACAAGCCGTAACGCACATTATCCAAAAATGGATAAAAGATAATCCGCGCGTCCTTAAACGCGTAGGACCCATCAGGGACGCTAACCGCCCCTCAAAATTCAATAGAGCTATTCCCGATGAGTTTGACTTTTCGGAAGACTCCTGCACGTCTGCGCCGGGCACTAGCGGACTGGGGAGTCTTAACAACGTGACCCCACACTCCGCCTCCGACCATGGCCCCCAACCCTAAGTCGCGAGCAAGAACAACTCAGCCGCTTACACTAACGCAGTGGAACTGCCGAGGTCTCAAGGACCACAAGAAGCGGACTCATCTCCGCCTCTAGCTTGAGAACCTTGAGTTCCTCGTCGCCGTGGTTGCCCTTCAGGAACCCGGCGCCGGTGCCAAACTAACAAACTACACTACATTTCAACACAACCCGCAGACATGTATACTTGTTCACAAGCGATACACTGCGCAGGAGGTCACACTTCCCACAACACCGTCTTTCCCATACACGATGGTTTCAGTGCTGCCCCTAAAGCGGTCTGACCCACCTGTACACATTCTAAATATTTACTGCCCACCGAAACTTAAGAACGTCACGTTCAATGAAATTTTCACTCAAGCTATGCAGGTGGCGGGTAGGGATCCCCTCCTAATCGTCGGCGATTTCAACGCCCCGAGCAGGCTATGGGGATACCCCCGGGAGGACAGGCGTGGGAGGAAGCTTGCGGAACTTCTTTCCACACTTGGACTCACCCTGCAGACTGACCCCACCAACCCAACACGTGTCGGCAATTCCATTCAACGAGATACTTGCCCGGACCTCACATTTACACGCAACATACGACATGCCGACTGGCTGAATACAGAGGACACTCTAGGTAGTGATCACTGTATAATCAACACAACCATTTACATGCGTCCCCTGAAACGCCCACTAAAACAAGCTCGTATCCCTGACTGGACGACTTTCCGCACCTCTCTACCTATTGTAGACCCCCTCCATTCGGGATACGACGCCTGGTCCAGATCGCTCACGTCTACACTCACACAACATGAACAGCAGATACAGCTCACAGAAACACAAACAGACGTGGACAACCAACTTCTCCACCTTTGGGAGGCCCGTCGCAGCCTCACGAAGCGATGGAAGAAACAGAAACATAACAGACGCCTAAAGAACCGCATCCTCGAACTCACACAACAGGCAGCGGAATATGCTACTCAGCTAGCCGACACTAACTGGGTGGACCGGTGCAACGCGGCTGCTCGCCAGATGTCTGGCCGCAACACGTGGCGCCTGTTCCGCGCTCTCATCGATCCAATACAAACACGCACGGAAACCCAACGCCAATTACATAGGGCCTTGCACAACTTTACAGGAACGACAAAACAACTAGCGCACACGCTCAGGGATCGCTACCTGTGCACCACTAAGGACCCCCGGCAGGCGGCGTACTCGTATGCAGGCGAAGAGAACACGGAGCTGGACAATCCGTTCCAGCTCCACGACCTCCGGGCGGCCTTGAGCAAAATGAAGCGGGGCACTGCACCCGGGCGCGACAAGGTTACGGTCAAGCTCTTGGCCAACCTTCCCGACGCAGCCTACGCCGCGCTCCTCAAATACATCAATAGCATTTGGGACGGAGAGACTCCTCTCCCTCTCGATTGGAAATCGGCTCTCGTGACCTTTATTCCGAAGGCCGGCAAACCTATTGATATGGAGAACCTTCGCCCCATCTCCCTCACGTCTTGTGTCGGCAAGCTGATGGAGACGATGGTGCGCGACAGACTCTCCGATTTTCTCGAAACACAGCACACTTTCGCGGACACCATGTTCGGTTTTCGCCCTCACAAGTCTGCACAGGATATACTTCTGCAGCTTCACCACGACATCTTAGATCCTGTCGAATGTCCCCACAACGACAAGGTGGTCCTGGCTTTGGATCTTAAAGGCGCATTCGACAACGTCAAACACGAAGTAATCCTGGACCACCTCAGTAACACCAACTGTGGCCACAAAACATTCAACTACATAAAACAATTTCTTACAGACCGTCAAGCCTACATACGCATACAAGATGCGGAACACGGGCCATACACCATCGGCTCGAGGGGAACACCTCAAGGCGCGGTCCTGTCTCCCCTCCTCTTCAATTTGGCAATGCTTCATCTTCCCTCCAAATTGTCCTCTTTGCCCGGGATACATCACGCTCTTTATGCGGATGACATTACAATCTGGGCCACGCAAGGTAACCTGGGCCACATGGAATCCTGCCTGCAAGCAGCGGCGACCCTAGTCGACGACTACGCGGCCTACTGCGGACTCCAGTGCGCCCCGTCCAAATCAGAATTTGTGCACATACGTCCCTCCCCTCGGGACACAACACCGCTTTGCATCAGTCTCCCCTCGGGACCGATCCGGGAGTCCAAGGAGATCCGCGTCCTTGGTCTCTTCATACACCACCAACGCAGAGTCGACACCACCCTAGCCAAACTTCGCACGGTGGGAGACCAGGTGGGCCGCATGGTCCGCCGGGTCTCCAACAAGCGGGGCGGATTACGAAGCAAGGATGCACTGCGGCTTGCCCATGCTTTCGTAACGAGTAGAATCCTCTACTCAACCCCCTACTTGCACCTGCGCAAACATGATGATGACCAACTGGAGGTCATCCACCGGAAAGTCATCAAGCGGGCTCTCGACCTCCCGGTCACCATGTCCAACCAGCGACTTCTGGCCTTGGGCGTGGTGAACACATTTCGGGAGCTTCGAGAGGCCCACTTAGTCAACCAATACACGCGTCTTGCACAGACCACGTCCGGTCGCCGCCTCTTGGACCGGCTACACATCAAACATGACTACCATATTGAGGAAAGGGCGAGAGTGCCAGAACCCTGGAGACGCGCCCTCCGGGTCCGACCCCTTCCCCGCAACATGTCCAGAGAAGACCATAGCGGTCGTCGCCAGGCGCGCGCGGAAGCGTTGGCGCGATACTATGGTAAGAACATGTGTATTACGTAGACGTTGCCGGCCCACACCACGGGGTGTGGTACACGGCCGCAGTCGTACACAACACAAACACAGTCAACGGGCTCACTTTCAAAGCCTACAGCGCAACACACGCGGAGGAGATTGCCATTTCTCTTGCTCTCACTACTCCCAAGTCGAAACACATCATCACCGACTCGCGAGGGGCCTGTCGGAACTACGAGTTGGGCTGGGCTCCCCCGCTTGCCTGGCGCATACTGGAATATAGCTGTCGATCTGAAGATCCAACTCCACGCAACCTGATTTGGGCCCCCGGTCACCAGGGACTCCAGGGAAACGAACAGGCCGATCAGGCCGCCCGCGCACTCTCTCCCCGGGCTATCTCCCTGTCCTTGGAAGGGTACTCCCAATCAGACAATCTGGCCCTTACATTTAAACAAATCACCGATTACTACAAGGAGGAGCACCGGCGCTACCCGGCCCCTTGTAAGGGTCTGGATCGCGCTGACGAGCGCCTCCTCATCAAAATTCTTACTAACACTGTACTGTGCCCGGCGGTGCTTAAACATTTCAATACATCCTTTGATGGCGCGTTCCAGTTCTGTGGGGAGGTGGCTGACACCTTCCACATGGTTTGGGCGTGTCAGTCAAACCCATCTATCCCCCCCAACCCCAACCCCACCAGAGAGGACTGGGAGGCGGCCCTGCTCGGCTGTCAGGACCTAAAGACCCAAAAGGCCTTGGTTCACCGGACGCGGGCGGCGTTGCTTGCCAATGGGGCCCCGGAATAGGGGCTCCACCTAGTATTGTTAGGGGAAGGGGCCAATAAGGCCTACCCCAATCACCTCTCTGTAAATATTTATTGCATTATAAATGTTTTTCACCACCACCGGCCGCTTATCTGTTTTTTGAGCAGCGTCCGCTCCGGCGGACGCAGTTGTTGCTGGAACGCGCGTCTTTTCTTTCCTTTTTCTCTTTCCTCTGATCTTTTATCTCTCCTCTGTCTGCACGTGGCAGCGGTGGTGGCTCGGATCGAGCCAGTAAGCAGGCCCGTGCAATTTCCTTTTCATCCTTCTCTCAGTCACAACAACAACTCTCCGGGCACTTACGAGGCGGCCAGGTGTTGGGATGCCGCCTAGAAGCAGCGCTGATTTGAACAAGAAGCGAAAGCTTCAGCGTGCCACAGAGGCCGATGAAGAGCGGCATGAACGTCTAGCTAAGCGGCGTGCTCAATATGCGGCTCGGCGACAACGTTCTACAACAACTGAAGAACAAAGCGAGGACTTTACCAAGCCTAGCCATCAATATGCTTCGCATCTCACTAGGCTTAACCTTAGCTAAGCCTCATCCATTTTTTCGCTTTCCTTTTTTAAACCTTAAAAATCTCCATCTTGAGCGTCCTAATTTAACCGGTCGCAGCTTTGAGAATCTGCATATTTCCTTGCTTTATTACATGCCATTTTTCTCATTTACACTTCCAGTTTTTCGAAATATAATTGCCAGAATTATTCCAAATATATTTACGCACCCCACAGGCTTTTTTAAGGACGAGCGACCTGAGAGAGAAGTTGGCCGCGCACACCGTGTCTTCCTGATTAAAAGCTAAAACTGTTAAAATGCACTTTCGAACTTCACTGATTCATAACGAAGTTTAGTAAGAAGCACAGAAAGCAAGCACATAAATGACTAGAGTAAACTAGCATTTCATACAGGACTTTTAGAAGACAAAGCAGATTCCGATAAATACGACGGCCGTACTTCCTTCAAAATTGGTCGATTCGTTCGTCTAATGGCCTGCGCCGTAACTTCGATAACTCGAAAAAAATGTAAACTTGAGAATCAAATATATTATGGTGACAGCCACCACTAGATCTATGAAACAGAAGGGCTAAGGCTGTACTTCCGCCATGTTATCGCTCTCTGATGGTGCAACGACAAGGCTGAGCGGTGCAAAGAATATTACGCTGGCTTTGTTGCACCTCACCGGCTCAGCTCAGAGAAGTGTCGTTTGTTACACGCCAGGGAAGGGTCAGCTTGATCAATCAGATAGCGAGTGAAAAGTCTTATATCCACGCAAGGCAAGCCTCTGATACCCTACAGGCCAAATACTTTCGTAAACGTACGCGTGGTAAACCGCCTTCACGTTAAGGACGGCGCGGTTATCGTCGCACAAGAATGAATGTTTCGTAAAAGCTGCCGCGGCTACTACCAAGAACTCCACTCCATATCATGGAAGTAAGGCGAGTTCAAATACCAAGGTGCCGGAATATGGCGACGTCTGTGCTTGGAGCGAGATTCCCCAATCGTAAAGAAGGCAAATGGGAAGGATCCGATTTAAAGAGATGCGCTCTAAGTTGCGCCAAGTGGTCGCCCCGGATTTGTAACTTGAGTGTGCAATGGGTTGGGGACTGAGTGTGAGGTTTAGTGGGTTTGCGCAGTCCTCGTCTCTGGGCAGTGTGGAGTGTTTTTTTTTTTTCAGGCTAAAACTCCCTGCAAGCGAAACGTAGTTGGCCTTACCGCCGAACTTGCACTACTGTGGGAATCGCACTTGTGGTTGGGGAAGCTTGGCGTCGTGGCAGCGTGAGCGTCTCCATCTGGCCAAGAACTCATTTGTGGGGAAGAAGCTCGGACTCTACAGCAGAGGCTCAAAACTGAAATTACGACAACATTGTGAGCTGTGAAAAGGAGACGGGAAAAGTGCCGTGTGGGATCGCAGGTACGCAACAAATGAGGAGATAAAATTATGCGAGGTTGAATCAGAAAGCTACCGGTATGGGTAAGGCATCAATAGGGAGAAATATACAATTGTGTCTCCCTAAGGGGCACAAAGTAAATTCGAGAAGAAAAAAAAACAGCAAAAGAGGGCGTGACAGCTACAGGGGAGCAGATAATCGCTTGAAGTAAGCACGGATTTAATCAGGGACCAATCTGAGGTCAATGGCAGTTCCGTTTGTCCTGCTGTTAATGCGGTTTCCCTCATAAAGCTTATATTCATGGTGACGATGACGAATGGTGTTGGAATTGCAAAAAGTGTAAGGTATATCGGCTTGATGGCAGCAAAGAGGCGGTTCCGCCACTAGCTTACCGAGCATGATTCTCAGGCTCTGGGTTCAGTGCCTCTGGAACTAGCTAGAGGCAGTTATGCGTAAAGCGGCTTCAAATTTCTCGGCATGAACGGTGCGCGCACGGCTGTGGCGAGACACTAACAACGTGTAAGGTTTTAATATCCACTGAAGGAAGGCACGGTGCGCGCACACCAAATTAGATGACAAAATCCCCGTTATGAAAAACACGCTGGAATTTTTTTCTTTTTTCGGGCGGAGGGTCAAAGTCTGCTAGTGCCTTGATGACACCTAGCATTAACAAACGGCTTTTTCTCCTATGGCAAAAGAGTAAAAAAAAAGGAATCTTCTACACCTCAACGCTAAGCGATAAGAGCAGGGACTTTACGCGGCTAGGGGGGCTAACGAAACGATGAAAAACTTCCAGTGGCAAGTGAAAATTTCCGCTCCTTGCGACTATGACCACCTCGGGCCTTTGTTAGGCAAGTGTAATCTAGCATATTGTCACGTTGTAGTGACGGCAGTCCAGCGGTCAGGAAGGCATCAGAAAGACTTGCAAACGAAGCTCTTTAATTGGGTAGACTTGCGCCCGCAAAAGAACTGAATCACTCGGGGGCGGTGTAAGCAACATGCGTGCTCGTAAATCGTCGAACTACGAATGCCCGCTGCTCGCGGCATCGTACAATTTAAAGCCGGCAAGGAAACTTCGAGATAACAG
The DNA here is from genome assembly GCF_055824585.1 of Amblyomma mixtum. Lineage (NCBI taxonomy): Eukaryota > Metazoa > Arthropoda > Arachnida > Ixodida > Ixodidae > Amblyomma > Amblyomma mixtum. The sequence continues at coordinate 126,081,160 of NC_143016.1, read as the reverse complement.
GTCCACATCATCTAGAGTAATCTGGAAACACGTAGATGCCGCTCGGCATAGCTGTGATTAGTCGAGATTAGTGCGGTCGCTTCTCGCGTCACGAACAAAAATGATGACACCCCTTTCCTGCGGCCTTGCGCGAACGAACCGACACTACAATGATACATAAACACGGAGAATGCAAACCTCGAGTCCTTTAGCGTTCATAATATGGCTTCAGGCGTACGAAATGTACAACTTCCGGGCGTGTGCGGCGTCGCTGAGATGCTGTCGTGCCGTCGGGGAGGACTTCATAGTCGAGGTCACCGATGCGACGGACAACCCTGTACGGGCCAATGTAGCGTCGCAGCAACTTTTCACTCAATCCACGGCGGCGAACTGGCGTCCATATCCAAACACGATCACCTGGCTTGTAATGCGTGTCTCGTCGACGCAGATTGTAGCGTCGGGCGTCGGTGTGCTGCTGGTCTTGAATGGGAAGCCGCGCAAGTCTTCGGGCTTCCTCGGCGCGATGAAGGTAGGCGGCGACGTCAAGGTTGTCTTCGTCGCAAACGTGCGGGAGCATTGCGTCGAGTGTTGTCGTGGGCTTCCTGCCGTATACCAGCAGTAATGCGGTAAACCTGGTCGTCTCCTGGACGGCAGTATTATAGGCGAAGATCACTTAGGGCAGAATGGAGTCCCACGTCTTGTGTTCGGCGTCGATGTACATGGAGAGCATGTCTGCGATGGTCTTGTTCAGACGCTCTGTGAGTCCGTTGGTTCGTGGATGATAGGCAGTTGTCCTCCGATGACTTGTCTGGATGTAGTTTAAGATGGCTTGCGTCAGCTCCGCAGTAAATGCCGTTCCTCTGTCTGTAATGAGCACTTCGGGGGCGCCGTGTCGCAGGAAAATTTGTTCGACAAAAAATTTTGCGACTTCTGTTGCGGTACCACTAGGCAACGCTTTTGCTTCGGCGTAGCGGGTCATGTAGTCGGTGGCCACGATGATCCACTTCTTACCTGATGAAGAAGTCGGAAAGGGGCCGAGGAGGTCCATCCCCATTTGCTGAAAGGGCTTAGTTGGCGGTGGTATGGGGTTCAGGAGTCCGGCTGGTCTAGTCGGAGGCGTTTTGCGTCGCTGACACTCACGGCACGTTTTCACGTAATGGGAAACGTCTGTAGCTAGCCGCGGCCAATAGTACTTCTTCTGGATGCGGTGCAACGTGCGAGCAATCCCGAGATGCCCCGCAGTCGGTTCATTATGACATGCCTGCATAATTTCTTGCCTGAGATTTTTGGGCACGACAAGAAGATGCACTGTCCTGTTGTGCTCGAAGTTCTTCTTCAGGAGGACATTATTGTGAAATACGAAAGACGACAGTTGGCACTTGAACCCTCGGGGAGGCGATACGGTCTTGCCTTGTAGGTAATCAACAAGGCTTTGCAACTCAGGATCCTAGCGCTCCTGCTGCGCGAACCTGCTGGCGCTTACCGGTCCTAAGAAAGCGTCGCCGTCTTCCTCTTCCGGTGCTGCGTCGACGGGGGCTCGCGACAAGCAGTCTGCGTCGGCATGCTTGCGGCCAGATTTGTTTGGTTTGGTTTATGGGGTTTAACGTCCCAAAGCGACTAAGGCTATGAGAGACGCCGTAGTGGAGGGCTCCGGAAATTCCGACCACCTGGGGTTCTTTAACGTGCACTGACATCGCACAGTACACGGGCCTCTAGAATTTCTCCTCCAAGGAAATTCTACCCGCCGCGGCCGGGATCGAACCCGCGTCTTTTGGGTCAGCAGCCGAGCACCATAACCGCTGAGCCACCGCGGCGGCTGCGGCCAGATTTGTGGACTACAGTTATGTCGAATTCTTGAAGGCGCAGGCTCCAACGAGCAAGGCGGCCGGACGGATCTTTCAAATTGGCTAGCCAGCGCAGAGCATGGCGACCGCTCACAACCTTGAATGGTCGTCCGTACAGGTAGGGGCGAAATTTCGACGCGGCCCAAATAATGGCGAGACGTTCTTTCTCGGTGGTCGAATAGTTGGCCTCGGGTTTCGACAGTGAACGGCTAGCGTACGCGATAACTTTCTCCTGTCTTCCATTTTTCTGAACGAGGACCGCTCCTAAGCCCACACTGCTTGCATCGGTATGGATTTCAGTTTCAGCGTTTTCGTCAAAGTGCCCAAGCACAGGAGGGGACTGTAAGCGGCGCTTCAGCTCTTTGAAAGCTTCCTCTTGCGGCCTTTCCCATTTAAAAGGCACGTCAGCCTTGGTAAGTTGGGTCAAAGGTTCAGCGATGAGCGAAACGTCCTTGACGAATCGCCGCTAATAAGCGCACAATCCAAGGAATCTGCGTATAGCTTTCTTGTCATTGGGCTGCGGAAACTTTGCAATCGCAGCCGTCTTCTGAGGGTCTGGGCGAACTCCAACCTTGCTTACGACGTGACCAAGGAACAGTAGGTCCTCGTAGGCAAAGTGGCACTTCTCTGGTTTCAGTGTTAGTCCTGAAGACTTGATTGTTTCCAGCACTATCTGAAGCCTTCTGAGATTGTCTTCAAAGCTTGAGGAGAAGACAACAACGTCATCTAAGTAGACTAGACAAATTTGCCACTTCAAGCCTGCGAGCACCGTATCCATTACTCCCTGGAACGTCGCTGGGGCAGAGCAGAGGCCGAATGGCATCACCTTGAACTCGAAGAGTCCGTCTGGTGTGATGAACGCAGTCTTCTCGCGATCTCTTTCGTCGACTTCAATTTGCCAGTAGCCGCTCTTCAGGTCCATCGATGAGAAGTACTTAGCGTTGCATAGCCGATCCAATGTGTCGTCGATGCGGGGGAGGGAGTAGACATCCTTCTTCGTAATGCTGTTCAGGCAGCGGTAATCGACGCAGAAGGGAAGGGTGCCATCTTTCTTTTTCACTAGGACAACTGGTGGTCCCCAGGGGCTCCTTGATGGCTGGATGACGTCGTCACGTAGCATTTCCTCTACTTGCTTGCGGATAGCTTGGCGTTCTAGCGGCGACACGCGGTAGGGGCTCTGCCGCAGTGGTCGGGCGTGTTCGTCTGTTACAATGCGGTTCTTGGCAAGCCGGGTTCGTCGCACATTCGATGCTGATGAAAAGAAATCGCTGTACCTTTGAAGAAGACTGCGTATTTGGTCTTGTCTGCTCCGGGGTAATGCCGGGTTGATGTCGAACGTGGGTTGATGGCCTTGGTCAGATGGTTCTGCGGGTTGGTCGGGGAGGGCAAATATGTCTCTGATGTCTGGCAGCTCGTCGAGAAAGGCAATCGTCGTACCTTTGTTTAGATGCCGGTATTCTTTGGTGAAGTTGGTTAGCAGCACCTGGGCTTGGCCATTTCGGATTTCAGCGATCCCCTTGCGACGTCCAATCCTCGATGCAGGAGTAACTGGGTGTTCCCCTCGATGACGCCTTCGGCATTTTCGATGTCTCCAGTACCTATGCAGGCGAGGACATTTGATCGGGGTGGCATGCTCAATGCTTCGTCGAGGACGTTTAAGGCAACGTTATGAGTCGCGCTCGTCGCAACAGGTATAGCTTTGTCTGTGGAAAGCTTGATCAACTTATATCGAAGGTCGATGATCGCTCGATGTTCATTCAGGAAGTCCATTCCCAAAATCACGCCTCGCGAGCATTGCTGTAATATCAGGAAGGTTGTAGCATAGGTTCTCCCATTTATAGTAACTCTCGCGGTGCAGCGCCCTGACGGCGTAATCAGGCGACCACCTGCGGTGCGGATCAGCGGGCCATCCCAAGTTGTTTTTAGCTTCCTGAGCCGGACAGCGAGTGGCCCACTCAGACGGAGTAGTTAGCTCCGGTGTCCACCAAGGCAGTAACCTCGTGATCGTCGACCATCTTCAAGGTCACTTGTTCGCGTTTTCGTATTGCACGTTGTCTTCGGTGTACGGTCTCGGCTACGTCGGGCAGTGAGACTGCGGTGGGCTTATTCCGACGTTACTTCTCTGGGTGGTGGTATACGTTTCAAGTCTGGCCGCGTCGTATTCGTCGTCGTCGGTGTAGTCGTCGTAGTTCAGGCATGGTCTTGCGTTTTCGTCGATGGAGGATCTTTGTTCTTGCGCTCAGAAGCAACCTCACCTCCAGAGGCTGCTTTATTCAGTTTAACCTTCGGGGGCTGGGGGAGCGTCCACGCATCGCGTAACCACGGCTAGGAGATACAAAGCGTGGTGAAGATGGCGACGAGGAACGTGATAGGCGGCTCGGCGATGAGCATCCTTCCCGACGCAAAAACTTCTCGATTTCGCCTTGTCGCTGGCCGGGTCGGGGTCGTGGAGCGTCGTAAGAGAACCCTCGGATGCCCAGTCTTCTGTATGGGCAGTGCCGGAGGACGTGACCGGCTTCGCCACAGTGGAAGCATAGTGGGATGCGCTGTTCGGGAGTTCTCCACTCGTCGCATTTCCTCGGCTGTGCGCGTCGCTCGTAGGATGGGCGGGTTGGGGCGAGAGGGCGGCGGTCCAGCGCAGCTGGCTGGGGCGATAGGGGCTTGGGTCCCGTCGTCGAGGGGCAGGACGGCGCACAGCTGCGGCGTAAGTCGTAGCTGTGGGCTGCAGAGGCTGCGTGGTTGTCGGCGTCACACGCGGAGACTGTTGAACCTCATCCCGGATGACGCCAGTGAGCGATGAAAGTTGCGGCTGCGTTGCCGTTGGCAGCATTCGTCGAAGCTCCTCTCGCACAACTTGACGTATAACCTCCCGTAGGTCATTGTTGTTAGCGGTGTCCAAGCGGCTTGCTGAGAAAACGCGCTGCTGGCGGTCATACTGGCGGGCTCGGGCATCAAGAGCTTTTTTCCATCGTGGATGCCTCTTCTACAAATTCCGCGACAGTTTTCGGTGGGTTGCGGACGAGGCCGGCAAAGAGTTGCTCTTTAACTCCTCGCATTAGCAGGTTTACTTTTTCTTCTTCCTTCATGTTTGCGTCGGCACGCCGGAAGAGACGCTTCATTTCCTCAGTGTACACTGAAACGGTCTCGTTTGGGTGTTGTATGCGAGACTGTAGCAGCTGCTGGGCTCTCTCCTTTCGCACGACGTTCGTGAAGGCCTTAAGAAGCTGCTCCTTGAAGGTTTCCCAGTTCGTGAGGCTAGCTTCCTCATTCTCAAACCAGATCCTTGCTGTTTCCTCCAAGGCGAAGAAGACGTACCTAAGTTTCGTGGCATCGTCCCAGTTGTTGAAGGTAGCCGCACGGTCGAACTGTTCCAGCCATTCTTCGGGGTCGGCGCCAGGCGAAGTGTCGAAGGTCGGTGGCACCCGGGGCTGCTGAAGAATGATTGGAGTCATCGTCTGGGGCAAGCTCATGGTGGACGTTGCTGCTGGTTTTCGCTTTCGGGTAGGGTCCGGCAGAATCCCGAACTCAGGTGCGTCCCCTTGCAGGCGTCGGCTTGCGCGGTGGACTGGACTCAGGTCCTCCGGTAGATGACTCAGGGGGCTGGCGTCACGACTTGTAGGGGATTTCCGGAACATGGGAGGCTACCCAGCACCTCGAGCAGATGTCCCGTTGTAGTGACGGCAGTCCAGCGGTCAGGAAGACACCAGAAAGACTTGCAAACGAAGCTCTTTATTTGGGCTGACTTGCGCCCGCAAAAGAACTGCACCACTCGGTGGCGGCGTAAGCAACAAGCGTGCTCGTCAATCGTCGAACTACGAATGCCCGCTGCTCGCGGCATCGTTCAATTTAAAGCCGGCAAGGAGACTTCGAGATAACAGGTCGACATCATCTAGAGTAATCTGGAAACACGTTGATGCCGCTCGGCATAGCTGTGATTAATCGAGATTAGTCCGGTCGCTTCTCGCGTCACGAAAAAAATTAACACCCCTTTCCTGCGGCCTTGCGCGAACGAAGAGACACTGCAATGATACGTGGCAATATAGTATAATTCAGGTGAGAAACCTATGCACTGCACAACGGTGGCCAGTAAAATTAAGGATAGACGTCTATATTGTCACGCAGTGGTGACTGCAATTCGATGAGGAGGGAAACAGCGGCAATGGATTCCAAACGAACATCTTTTATGTGAGCTCCCTTGCGGCGCAAAGAACTCAACCACTCGTCGGCGGCGAAGCAACAAGCGGGCTCAGCGGTCGTCGTACACAATGCCCGCCGCTCTCGGCCTCGCTCATGTTACAGCTAACAGCGAACTTTTGAGATCAAGCGTCGAAAGCTACTCGGATGCGATCAATCGAGATAAATCTAGGCACGTCTTTCGTCAGAAAAAAAAGAGATCAAGCAGTGTGCCGGCAGCATTGAAGAATGAACAAAAAAACACTACAAAAATTCTTGGCATATATGGAAGCGAACATTTTCAGCAAAATACAAACCTGTGTCGCTCGGTTTCGAATTTTTCACTGTTTCAGGAGCCCCTAGATCCAATATTTGACATCTTTTGTCGCAGTCAGACCTTCAAAAGGAACCTAGAACTTTCGAAAAATTATTTCTAGCTCTTTCGACAAAATAAGAAACAGCGTGTCGGCTTTGGGCGTGCAGCTTACGACCATTCCTTCGATTCATGTGAGGGCAACAGCATACGAATTTATTTCATGCTGCAATAAACTAGAAAATCGCTGATGGTGCGTTGACGTCGCCACATTGTAGCTGCCGCTTGAATGATCGCAGCATTGCTTATAACTAGAAAAGGTTATGCCTCTATACCTATTTTCTGCCTAGTTTTAAAGTTGAATGACCTTTAGTTTAGTAACTGATTACACTAAAAAATATGTCCTTATTTTTCGGCAGCGGTGAAGCATTCTCGTAAACATGAATTTGTAGAACCAATAGAAGTGATAGTAAGAGTTTGCACTTTCTTTAGCACTGAAGAAAGAAGTTCTAAATACTTATCACCTACAGAACCCCCTAGAACGAGCTCCTAGAGTTCAAATGTGCGTAACACTGATTTGACTAGAAGAACGCCGCACTCCTCGGCTACTACCTTTTTAGTAGATACGCAAGCACTGAGAAATTATCAACATTTTGTCGCATTGAGAACTGGAGAGAAACGTTGCCACTAATAGGTGAACACACGCGTAAGACATATTTGCATGGACGATTAAAAAATATACACAGAATACGGTAGAAATTGACATTATAAAGACCGGGGGAACAATATTCGTAAAGGCTGTCATACAATACAAAACATTTACTTCAGGTTCATACACATACTCTGCTCCGGACAAATCCGGACCAGTCACTCTAGATGCAGAAAGCAGAGCTTTTATTCCATACTTTTTAGAGTTGCTCTAACAGCTTCCTCTTCGTCAGGGAGCGGCCTCTCTGCTTGACACGCGGTACCATCCTCCAGTCTCTCTTGATCGTCTGCGTCCGTCGTGTCCTCGCATAGGAAACAAGGGACTGGGGTGCTTCCAGCTGAGTGCCGATGCCGATCGCTGGGTGCATCATAGGTTTGAACCTCACTTTGCCGACGTGGCCGTCCAGCGCCCCTGCTAAACAGCGTGCCTCAGAGGTGCAATGAAAACATCACTGGTCGAGCACTGCTAGGCGTTTGTGGCTACGTTCTTCCTGCCGGCTCGCTCCTAGCTTGCCCTCTCGGTTTTTAAAGGTCTCCACGAACACCTTTCTTTTTTCGCTCATTCAACGGCTGCTTGCCTCTGGTCAGCACACGTCCGTGCACACATACGCACTATTATGACCGCACGTGCTGAGCGGGTCCACACGTGACGGAGATGCAAAGAGACACTGTTAGAACCAGTTTAAAGAAAACCACCTATTAAATAATTACACATTAGCGAATAAATGACGCGGAGGCTGGGGTGCTCAAGCTTACATGCAGCTGCGTTGGCGCCGGATTCTTCGTCAGGAGATACGGAGGGGCTGCGGAGTTCACCTTTTTCGTTCTCCCAGGCTCGCCTTCTCCCCGTTGGCTTGGGCGCTTGGAGAGCTGGAGGACCGACTGCCCACCGGTGCCCTCTCGGACCAGCTGCTCTCTCTACTGTCCCGCTTTCCTTATTTCCCCAGTCCATTCAAGCGATCATTCTTTCCACGCTAAAGTGCCTCCGTGCCTCCCTCTCAGCGCGGACGCCTGCGGAATTCCGGGTCTAAAAAGACCTCCGGCCGGCTTGGGTCTTTTCCATTCCTCCCGCAGCCCCTGCCACTATTGCGGGTTGTCCAGCTACTGTTGCGTTTCGGCAGCCTAATTCAGGTGGCCTCTCCAATGCGGCACAGGCGCCATGTCCACAGCGTCGCCGAACATGCGCCGCTTTGTCTGACGGGTTCGAGGGTACACTGACACTATAAGATGGCGTCTCAACCCGGAATGCACTTCTTCTAAGGCAAAAATAATGCTGAAGAGAAAGCAACGCTGATCAGGCACAGGACAATAATTTAGTATCTGTCTTGATCACCTGCATGCGCACTTCCCCGGCTATGCCCAATGCAAGAGTGGGAACCTCCCATGAATCGCGAATTAGCCCTGTTCCCACCGTTCTGTGTTTCCAGCATTACTCCTCCCTTTCAACTGCACCTCATTTCAGCTAGGATGTCGTTACTTAATACAGTGCAGGACAAAAAGCTGGGCTGTGTTGTATGCTTCTTGGCGTGTCGCCTTTTGCGCAGTTTCAATATGGCTAGGTCAGTGAGCTAGGGAAACTCAGAGCGAAGTAGTTTAGTAAGTAGTAATTTCTCATTAGCATCCACTTTACGTGTGGGTGGATGCTAAAGAGCAATTACTTCCTCGTAGCCGATTTTCATCGTCCGACGAATTTCCGCTCAACTCAGTGCACTAACCCGCAGCGAGGAGATCAATTCGGCCTGGCCTAGTCGTCTGAAAGCTGTTCTCGTTAGTTCATTTGGTAGAGCGACTGCTCTAGACAGGCGGTGGTCCCCGGTTCGGTCACGACGCCAGGATGATAATTTGCTGGCAGTGAAATTTCTAAGAGTGCAGCTGCGCTTGGGTGAATGCTAGTCAGTAATCACTCCCTTTTCAAAGATATCATAAATGTCTTCGGTTGTGAATTTTACGGGGGTGCTTTTATGCGTCCTTATATCACTCCTTCCGTTTACAATTGTTAGCGAGGTACTGGATGCGGCAGGATAATACGTTTGCTTTAGGCAGATAGTGAACCCAGATCCTAATCTCGAGAGAAAAGTAACGAAAAGAACAACACTAGTCTGGAGTGCATTTGGAAGGTTCTCGCAGATCATGAATGACAGCCCTACTGAAAAATCCGGTACGAATTTTAAACCGGAACCGCATACCGGGTTATTGTACAGGATTTGCGATACCGGATTACCGGAATATCCTGTATAAAACAGGACAGTCCTGTATAATACAGGACTCTCCTGTTTTGTACAGGATACTCCGGTAATCCGGTATCGCGAATCCTGTACAATAACCCGGTATGCGGTTCCGGTTTAAAATTCATACCGGATTACAGGACAGTCCTGTATTCTACAGGCTAGGCCCGTATTATACAGGAGAGCCCTGTATCACAGAACAAAGGCAGGAATAAAATGCTTCAAATATATTCCACTTGGACTAAATCTGCCCAAAAACTGGGGCCATAAGTGTACATGCCAAATGCTGCAATATACAGAACCTCAGAAACTGGTAATCTGCGATTATCAGCGACTCGTATTGCAGTCGATGTGCAATTGTGTTATTTGCTTCCAGCTTTTACCAAGTATTGGTAGCTTGGTGAGTATTGTAATGCATCAAAAACTCCAAAGGATGTTTATTTTTTTCGCATGTCTTGAACCAGCTCACTGAGGTAATAATTTAACTCTTTGCGACGATCTACCGGCGCTGGGGTCTCTACAGGGTGCTGGCCAATGAAGTAGTGAAAAGCACCTGCAGAAAAGAAAATATGATTGGTAGTACATAATGCCCCCACCTTATCATTTAATTGGGCACTGACACACAACATAATGCATTGAGCACTGTGACATGCAACTTACGGCCAATGGCTTGTAGCTTTTCAGGAGTCATTGGCTTCCTGCCCACTGTCGAGGCTTCTGAATTCAGGTTCCGATGGCAAGCTTGCCCTGTAACGCTCCTTTCCAGGAGTTGTGGAGTCGTCCAAAGGCTGCGTCCTTGCAGAAACGCGAATCTTTGGGTGCCACCATAACTGCTGCCCACGTTGCCGAAGGAATAAAAATTCCGTTCCCGAGGTGGACCTGTATGCAATAATTACAAATGCATACCCCAGTAGCACAAACGCGGCTCTGAATTGCGGGCCCTCGTGGGCCCAGACAAGCCACAGACACGCAAGGCGTCTCAAGACGCCAGGCCCTGAGCATTGGCAATGCTCAGTATCGTGAATGCACCTCACGCCTTCCATATTTGAATCAATAATGTATTGAAAATCTGCGTCGTAACATTGTTGGTGTGTAAACAGGTTGCTCGGACGATTCCGATGCTTGCGTGGTCATCCTCCATTATTTACGGCACATGCCGCAGCATCGATGCGATGCTTGATGTTTGTTCAAGGGCTTGAGCCGCTCCCCCTCAGGACGCTTATCGATGATTGCTCTCGCACGTGTACACCACATGACTCTGTAAAGAAAGAATACAAACTATAAAACTAATTTTAGTCGTGTTATCATGAAGGACAAGCAATTTCGGAATGTAACTGAAAGAAAATTTTGCGCTATTCCGTCCCTCTACGCTGTGCAATCTACAAAGATTTAGTTAAAAAGACACTGGACAGTTAGAACGTTTCTGTTGACGCCGAGCATATCCCCGAGACGGAGGCAGAATTTAAAGAACAGAGTGATTTAAAATGCGTACTTACGTCCTAGCAGCACGACGTCGCCGTCATAAAATCCGCCTTCACCGCCGTGGCCTCCACCGGTCAAATGTTCACCACTCACGTCTTTCGGAGCGAAGTCATTCATCACTGAGACAAGGATGATAGCGTTCTACCATATTTGCACTGGACGTACGCGTGAAAGGCGATGTCATCTTTGATCATGGATTGATCAAGGCAACACGAAGAAAGGCGCAAAAAATTGTATAACACAAATTCAACGCCAACGAGCGAGTGCCAGCGTGTTTTCGCAGCTACCTTCATCGCTTGACACTCAATTTCCCAGCCGCAGGAGAGAAAAACCTGTTCTAAACAAACGCAGGAAAGGCGGGGGAGGACTTCTGCATAAAGTCACTGCGCTGCGGTCGGGCACAGTGAACAAGCATAATAGGAACCTCCTCGCCACTTCATGGAAGCCTCGCGGGTAGCGTGGTCGGGAGGGCGGCTTAAAATGCTCGGTCGTGGGTTGTAGTGTGAGCGCCTCCGCGCCGCTTCGGGGAACGGCACTGGAAGGGACAGGACAAAAGCCAGGAATGCGCAGGTTTTTTTTTGCGACCGGACCCAGGAAAAGCAAAGGTGGTGAGGAAAGAAAAGAAAAAAGCTTTTAAAAAAAATTGCGCAAAGACGGGTTACTCGTGCAAGGTTTCTACAGGTGGTTTTTGTTTTTATTTTGTTCTCTCGAGCGCTGTATCTTTTAGCTAGCACGAAGCGTCGCCCTTAAGGGAACACCCCAAGCTGCCGGCTCCGTTGAATTAACCTTTTCTTGTTTGTCGATAGAAATGTTCTGGGCGATTTGTGATTAGTATGTGTTTCTGATAGAGTGAAGGGTGGGGCCGCTCGCGATGACGCTTGGAGAAGTTGCGTTATCAATGGGCGATCACTTGAAGAAGAAGTGCAAATAATTCCTGCACGGAAACCAAGAATTTTTTTTCTTCATCAATGCGTCGCTGCCGCTAGCGAACATTAAGAAATCTGCTGCAATGAACGCGACAGTAACAAACCTTTTTGAGCCTCTGGCGCAGTCACCGGAGGCTCGCCATGTTTTTCAGCCAGTCTTGAAGTTCTGCACTGTGAAATCCAGAGTAATCTTCGAAGGACTTACGAAGGCTGCTGGCGGATATATACTAGCCGGTTGCCCGCACACAGCCGCCCTGGCTTTGTCAGGGTGCTGCACGGGAAGCAGCCCCCGCCTTTCATGCACAAACTGCATGTTTTGCCACTGCGAAGCTCACGCTTAGCCCTTTTCTTTTCCTAGACCTTTCAACAAAACCGTGTATGTGTTGATTATCGCACTTATGCGCACGCTGCCCCCCCCCCCCCCCTTCCCCTAAAACATATCTGCTGGCGTACAACAGTCAATCTGCAGACCAAGCACCAGAACCGCAGCACGTATCGCTCTGAATACAGGCTGGTATGTCCGGTTCGAGCTCCGTACCGGACTAGTCTGTCCGGTTTGAGCTCCGTACCGGACTGGTCTGTCCGATTTGAGCTTCGAACAGGGAATGGACTGCCTGGTATGAGCCCCGTACCGGAGCGGTCTGTTCGGTTTGGGATCGATACCGGACCGGTATGAACCGGTATAGCCATCAAACCGGACGGGTCTCGCCGGTATGAGAGTGATACCGGACCGGTATGAAACCGATATGTTCCGGTAAAATCCGGTTTGCCGCGATACGGGATTTTTCAATAGGGAGATTATCAATATACCTGACGAGAAAAGTATATAACACTTTTATCTCACCGGCACTGAAGGATACGGCAGAAAGAAGAAGGATAACCAAAAGGGTTTAAGTTAACTTGAGGGCCACTCAACCAGCCATGGAATGGAGTGATAGGTGTAGCGTTAAGAGACAGGAAGAAGGCAGAGTGGGTCAGGAAACAAACGCGGGTTAATTCGAACCTTATGGAAATCAAGATGGAGAAATAGTGGTGGCCAGGGCATCTAATGTGAAGGAAAGACAACCGAAGGCCCTTAAGAGTAACGGCATGGATTTGAAGAGAAAGCAAGCGTAGTAGAGGGAGGCAGAAAGTTAGGTTGAGCAGTTCGCGGTGGTAGAATGACCAAAGCTGGCACAGGACAGGGTTAACTGGAGAGATGTGGTATAGGCGTTTGCCCTAGAGTGGGAGTAGTCAGGATGATGAGGACAATGTGCTAATTAGCCGGCTGCCAAATATACACGTTCGCTTGTTTTCTAAAATTCTTAAGCACTCAAATTCTTATCCTATAAGAAATGTTAGCTCTTCCGCAACTGTTTCTTATAGTACAATGAGGAATTATTTTCCACAAAGGCAACTTCGTGGCCATTTGGGAGAGCTTCGCTATAATAAAGAATGTTTTTCAGTCATTCGGTGAACAGTCTTTCATACTATTTTGTGCTACTTAGACATCTTTCTAAACACATACCCCGAAGAACACAGCGAGGCAAATTTCTTGGGAATAGATAAGAATTTATGTAATTTGGTTAGTTTAAAATTACGGGGCGATACGCGACGCACTTCGAAGCTGCACTTCCGGAAGTGACGTGAATTATGCGAGTGATTTTAATGATGCCGTTCTATGAAAGTGAGCAAAGCGATGGCCAGTAAAGAACACTTAGCGCGCGGCTTCAGAATAGTATATCCTTGGAAAGCTTCCTTTCTTTTTAATGCAGCAAAATCTCTGGACAGCCAGTTTTTGAATTCCATCAGTACCGGTTTATACACTCCGGAGATAAAACCGCTGAGCCACGCAACGATATTTTATCCATTTTTCGGGTCATTGACAGCAAGCAACACCTATATACGGCGGGAAAGTTGCTGTTTCTCTGAACATTTCATGTAAATTTATTGGTATGTCAAGAATACTTAAGTTGTTTGAAGTGTCTCATATAAGAGTGTCACACCACCACCACCACATACGAGTACCCTCTCTTGACAGATTATTCCATTATTTAAGGAGGTTAACAGTTCGCTGAGGCAGTTCATATGCTGGCTTCAGACTGCACAGTCCATAGAAAAACTTGGACCCTTCCCGTGCATAACATCAATAAGTATGCATAAAGTTGTGCCTGTACTCGCTTTTTTCGCACTGTTCCTCGCTTCTGGCGGAGAGCGCAGCACGGATGAAGGAACCGACACTGCATGGAAGGTAACGACGAGGGGCTTCTTTTTAGACTCTAATGGCGGAATCAAGATGGAGTACAATTTCCTCACTAATTCTTTGGAATTCCTTTCGAAAAGCATTCGTCTTGGCAGTGTTGATTTCATACGTTTTTATTTGTATGTGATTATTGAATGTGCTACTGATGTCCAGGAGGGAGAAGGGCTAACTGCTAAGGTAGGCCTTCTGGCGTTTAAATATTTAATTATTTCTGCAGATTATGTGAACGACAAATACCCAAGATCTAAGGGCCTGCCCGTTCTTATGCGATCTTCATATTCTTACAATACCAGTATCTTATATTTTCCATTCATTCAAACGACGATGTCACCGATGAAATATTTATTTGTCAGAAGTATTTGATTTTAGTCTTATCGCTTTTGCTTTACAGCTTTAACCCAGTTTAATTTTTACTCAATTTTTTTCTGGCCGGTTTTCGAAAACTCACTGATTTTATTCTAACGGGGTATGTAGTGACATTTTTATTTTTCGGCGGTTTTCAAATGCTCGCTGATTTTCCTTGATTTATTTCAGTGGCCGATGTAGAGACATGTTTATTTCTGGCCGGTATTCGAAAACTCGCTTATTTACCGTGATTTACTTCAGTGGTCGATATAGTGACGTCTTTCATCAGTTAGAGAACGTGATGATTGTTGACTAGGGATATAAACACGTTGTGCAGCCACGCAGCTATAGTCGAGAGGCACAGTGTTCGATAATAGGAAAGGATATTTAACGTCAATTTACTATCATATTTACTTTCACCTCCCGCTTCGCAACAAGTGGATCGCATTTTCGTGAGCATGTTCGAACAACTTCCTCAAAAAAGAAACTATAACATTTGTACCCAAACCCGCTAAGAAACTGGTTAGCCGAGGAGATGGACCTGCAAGCCAAGAACATAGCATCAAATGTCACTGAGTCACAAAATAGGACTCTCCAAACAACAGCATCGACCTATTACATTGAAGTCACAGATAACCGTGGTCTACCCCTAGCATTTTTCGCAGGAGGCTAGAGATGATGGGCCGTCTTGTTTGTGTGCGGCTTTTTTTTGTGCCCGCTCCGCCAGCGGCAAGGGAGACGCAGACGCGGCCACTTGCTGTTGCTCGGTGCTCAAGCGTCAAATTCCATCATGATAATGCTAGCGGTTTAGCCAAAAGCAAGCTTTTACAAGGTGCATTTATCAATGTCACCCTCAAGCCAGTTGAAGATTTCGCCGGGTGTACATGCGGTCAAGCCTGCTGCTACTCAACCTACCTCGCCAAGTGCCCAAAAACGCAGCGCCGTGTAAACACATCCATGCCTCACACAAACTGAATTGGCTTAGGATGCGCCGCAATTCAACAGTCTGCGTTAAAGACCGTCGCACCTCACTAATTGAACACATATCTCCGTCGAGGTCAAGTACGCGGTTAGAATCCCCAAGAAAGAACGGGTGACTATGCGAAAGAAACGGTGCTAAAGAACGGAAGAAGTCTCTCGTCTGGGAGTGATCGTCCGGCGCATATACATTGACGACGCGGATTTTGCGCCGACCATGATCAAAATCAAATGCGATAACGCAACCTTCAGTGTTGAACAGGTTGCGTCTAAACACAACCACTTCCACACCACGGCTGCAAGACGAACTAAAAGAGAAAAAAAGACCTTTCACCGAAAACCAGTCGTTAAAAGCGATCACATCACGGCATGTATGAAGGTTACATTCTTGCAGAAACATGTGTTGTGTTGTGTTGGGTTTAATGGCACATAGGCATCTAAGGCCATCATGTGCCAAACACAATGTATAGGAAATGTTTTCTGTGGGATATAATAAAAATGTGGAAAGTCATCAGTGGTGTAAAAGGCCTGAAAAGTTTAACTACCAAGTAATAACAGGCAAAACGAGTTTTAAGAGTGGCTAATGCTAAAAACTTTTTAAAGAAAAGGTCAGGCAGCCTCAGCGGACATCCTTGGCTCGGCAAGGATGTCGAGAATCCCAACCAATCAAATTAAAGCCTCAGCCTTCTTCTCACGAATGAGAAAGTGGCTGAGGTGTATCATGCAATAAAGCGAGTCAGTGGTTTAATATTTAGTTTTTCAAGTACTCCTGCTTCTTTTAAAAAGCTAAAAATAGAAGGTATGTTAACAATGGCATTGTCATCTAAGAGCAGTGCTGGATGAGAAGGAATGCATTCATTATAAAATGGACTAAAGTATTTTTTCTTAGTTTTGCAAGTTTAACACAAGAGATTAAAGTAAGGTTAACCGTAAGTTCGTCTGCAGATTCTTCGCAAGCAGGTTGGTCTTGTTTGGTTAGCAGGAAGTTGTGCGTAATGTGCGTGTGGCCTATTTGGACACGGCGTAGGATCACTTTGAAACGTTCCTAGTGCACACATGACTTAAATTCACGTAAAACGGGTTTTACCAAGTGTAATTTATTATTTACTTCACTGTTCCAAGCCGACTGCTATTTTCTCTTTAGTTTCCTTTCTACTAATTCCATGCAATCATTAAAAGGTATATCTATCTTTTTATTTCCATGCCACGAGCTTTAGCAGCACACAAATCTGCTGTCTCATTGCTTTTTATTCCTACATGACTCGGGACCCAGCAAAGTTTTATGTTTTGTCCTCGAGATGTGGCTGGTAATATGTTGTGTATGATGTCACCAAGTATAGTAGTAATTGCTTTTCCAGAGGGGAGAGCTGTAAGTACGCTTAAGGAGTCTATGTAAATAATATTGTTTGAGAGGTTCCCGTGTACTATTTTTTCTATGGCCACACAGACTGCGTAACTTTCTGCAGCGAAGATGGATGCACTCTGTGGAAGTCGTACTGTTTTCTCTGAATTCACTGGTACCACTGCGCTTCCTACGTAATTATCTGTTTTTGATCCATCAGAGTAGAAATCAGTAAAACTACTGTATTTTTCTTCGAGCGCAAAGAATTCTTGTATTATATGTAGTTGTGAGGGTTGTATTTTGCGAAACTGTGTAAGGGTGAGATCCCAGATTTCAGCAAACTTGTACCATGGAGGGACTGGATCTCGTCTTCGAGCAATGGCAGGTAATGTGTTTTGTACACTGAGGTTTGGGAGCAACTCTTCAAGACGCAGGAGAAATGGCCTTATAGCTAGCGGTTTGCGGTTAAACAGTGTTCTAGATGGGCACTTAGTGACTATGCGGTAACATAGATGTTTGGGCAGCGAGCGGATTTTTAAAATGTATGAGCATGTGAGCTTGGTTCTTCGGTCTGTAAGTGATGATTCGTTGGTTGCTAAATAAAGACTGTTTGTGGGTGACGTCCTGTATGCACCAGTGGAAAGACGCAAACCTAAGTTATGTACTGGATTCAGTCGTTTAAGGTATGATGGTCTTGGTTACCCATACACTGTACATCCATAATCAAGGATAGAGCGTACTAGAGAGCGGTAAATTTTTAAAAGGCATGTCCTGTCGGCACCTCAATATTTTCGTGACAGTACTTTGAGTATGTTGAGCAATCGGGAGGCTTTCTTTTTTAGTGCATTGATATGAGGCAGCAAAGTGAGTTTTTTGTCAAAACTTACGTCGAGGAATTTGTGTTTATTTTTTACGGGTAGGTGTGTTCTGTTCAAGTGTATGAGTGGGTCGGCTTGTAGGCCTCGTTTGTGAGAGAACATTAGGGCCACTGTTTTCTGAGGAGAGAACTGGAATCCGCTTCTGTCTGCCCAAGCCGCTAGTTTATTTGCTGCCAATTGTACTTGTCCATCGCATGTTGATATATTTCTTTACGTGCAGGCTATTTGAAGATCGTCAACATAAACTGAGTACATAAACTGAGTACATAAACTGAGTACATAAACAGAGTACATAAACTGAGTACATAAACTGAGTACGGTTGGATAGAAAATCGCTTAGGCAGTTCAGCATCCTTCCGCGGATGCCAAGTACAGCTAGGTCGCAGAGTATCCCTAATCTCCAAGTTGTGTCATATGCCTTTTCGAGATCGAAGAAGACAGCAAGACAGTGCTGTTTATGAATGAGAGCTTTTCGGACAGTATTTTCGAGGCGAACTGAATGGTCGTTTGTTGAGCATGCCTTTCTTTAACCGCACTGATGAATGTCAAGGAGCTCACGAGAACCAAGCAGAAAGGTTAGCCGGATATACAGAATACTTTCAAAACACATGGCAAGGCAGCTGGTAACAGCTATTGGTCTATAACTAGATTGGGATGTAGGTTGTTTTCCCGGTTTCAGGAACGGTACTATTATGGCTTCCTTCCAAGCTACTGAAATTTTTCCTAGCGTCCAAATTTTGTTAAAAAATTTCAGAAGAGCTTCTACAGAAGGTTGGGAAAGATGAGCCAGCATTTGGTAATGTATTTCATTAAGGCCGGGAACAGTCTGCTTACCAGCAGATAAAACTCTATTTTTTCCTTTGACTGTATTTAATCCAATGAATGGTTCATTTGTGCAACCGCTTGTTGAAAGTCTGTTTTTTTTTCACCTTTGTATTTATATTTTAAAAAGGATTCAGCAGAGTGTCCAGAACTAGACACTGTTGAGAAATATTCGCCTATGATTTTTTCTTGTTCCTCTATACTTGTTTGTCTATCAAAGGTTGTAAGAAAAGGAATCGTGAAAGGAGAGAAGTTGGCTTTTAATTTATGGACTTGTTCCCACATTTTCTTGGATGTAATTGACCTGTTTATTAATGTTATGTAGTTTTTCCAGGACACTTTCTCAGCATTTCGACAGATACGCCGTGCATTTGCTCTTGCCTTTTTAAAATTAAAAAGGTTCTCGTGCGCTGAGTACCTGCGAAACACTCCCCAGACATTATTCTGCTTTTTTTTTTCGATTTTCTACCTTCTTTGTCATACAACTCCTTGTGGCGCTGTCGAACCATTCCCGAGGATTTAGGAATAGTAAGACATGATGCAGCAATAATCGAAGATGTAAACGCTTTGTTCAGTTCGTCAATACTGAGATTATCTGTAAATAGTTGATCAAGAGAGGCCTTTTCTCGAAATAGCTCCAGTTAGCTACGTGTAGCTTCCAACGATGCGGTTTATTTGGGATTATTGATTGTGGTGATGATAAGTTAATTACTACGGCAAGCTGATCACTTCCGAAGGGATTATTCAAGACATCCCATTTAAAATTGATACGAACAGACGGAGAACTAAAAGAAAGGTCTCTGCAGCTAATTTTTCCAGATCTTGGAGAGCGTACGTGGGCTTTCCTGTATTGAGCAGGCAGATATTGTTGGACAGAATAAAATCCTCTAGAATATGGCCTCTAGTATCTGTTTCTTCACTTCCCCAAAAAACAGAATAGGCATTAAAATCTCCGACAACTAGGTATGGCTCTGGTAGCTGTTTAAAAAGCGCTTCGAGATCATTTAGTGTGACTGTTAGGTGTGGCTCGAGATATATAGAACATAATGTTATTCTTTTGAAATGTAGAACAGTAACTGCAACAGCTTCAAACCTAGTTTTAATTTTCACTTCGTCAGTCGCAACATTACTCTTTAAAATAATAGCAACACCTCCAGGGAGCCGATCTGAGTGCTTCCTATCACAGCGGAAGACTTTATTTTTAAAAAATATCCGTATGTTTAGGTCCTACGTCTGTTTCCTGTAAGCATAAAGCTGCAGAAGAGAATGAGTTTAAGAGGTCCTTACATCGCTGTAATTATTCAAAAGTTCTCGGCAGTTCCAATGACTTAGTAATGCCATTTGTACTAATTTGGGGGAATAGGGTAAAAAGCTAGGCTCCCGGTTTATTGGGGCCTGTAATTTGAGTTTTGGCTTTTTTGGCACGCTCAAGTAAGCTGTGCCGCCCCTGCAATGTGGATGTGCTGGGGGATGTGTCCATTGCCTCACGGGAGGCGCTGGAGTGTCGCGAAAAAGCCGCGGCTGTGCGAGATGCAGACCTACCCCGACTAGGGGAAGTCTATCGAGCTGCCGACTCGCGGGCTGGCAAGCCTTTTTCTAGAGATGGTAGGGCAGCTTTCGCCGCGTCTGCCGGGCGCGCAGATGGCTCTGCCGCAGGCTCACTGTGCGTGGCCTGGGCAGGTGCCAATGACCGGTGTGGTGCCTTGCCACGCCGCACCACAAAGGCGAATTTTGTTTTTGCACTGAAGGAGAACGTGCCAATGGTATGTGAAAGTCGTTGACGTGCTTCTCTGAATGAAATGTTTTCCTTTGTTTTGAGAGTGATTACTTCTTTTTCGGCTTTCCATGTTGGGCAAGACCTTGAGTAAGCGGCTTGATCTCCGTCACAGTTGGCGCAGTACGGTGCTCCTTCAAAGTTCTGTGAGATGTGTTCATGTGAGGCGCATTTCGCGCATGTTTTGCGGCCACGGCAGCTCTGTGAGTCATGACCGTATCGCAGGCACTTGTAACACCGTCGCGGGTTTGGGATGCAGTGGTGGACATTTATTTTTAGAAAGACAACCTCTGTTGCTTCTGGGAGTGTACTTGAGTTGAAAATGAGGACTAGATGCTTGGTTGGCATTTCTTTGTTGTCTTTCGTAAGTATTTGCAGTCTAACTATATAGAGCTGCCCGAAGAGATTTAATGTTTTCCTGGGCTGGGCCATTACTCTCCAGGAGGTACGGGGTGGTGAGCAGGACAGTCGTGCCTAGAAGGCGAATAACCTCAGCGAAGAGTCGACATGAATTGTGTAGCAGTGGTCGTGATCAATCTCACGGAAATTTCAAACGGACCATTCAGGCAGGGACGAAAGCAGGAGCAACGGTGGAGGTAGCTATATCGGTGAGTGGTGTTGCTTCTGGCCAACGAGTGAACCTGTACACGAAGGTAAGTACAGCTGGCCTTGGCAAGGTAGAAGTCGGCCGACAAGGCCGATGTGGACCGTATCAATATGGGCGTCGGGAGGAAGTGTCACCGAGCGCTTTTTGCAGACCGGAATGCGTGTTCCATTCATGGAAGGCAGGTACGTAAAAGGCCGTGAAGTTTGGTCGTAGCGTGTAGCAGATAGGACATTTACTTGAGCGCAATATCAGTTATGAATGTGGTGCCGGTAATGTTGTCGGTCACCTAGAAAAGACGTCAGGGCTCGAGGCCCTGACCGCTTGTCGACGCTAGCGGTAGACCATCCGGTTGGCCGCCCAAGAGCGGTGGCCAGGATAGTGCGATCTAACGGTGCTTCAGGGAACCGGGACTGGGCGAGGTGCAGCGTCGTTGGCGCAGGCGAGGTCGACGGCGGCCGCGAGCCGCTGTAGCAGCCATCAGCTGACCTATGCGGTGGCAGAGCTGATCGATAGGTGCAGACGCAACCGTATGCTTCTGGTGAGGTCTGAGGTAGAGGGGCAGGGGCGGTGGTTGAGCTGACGTTGGCAAGCTGTGGACAGGAGTTTCTTACCTCCATGACCCTGTCAGCTGAGTACGCGAATTTGGAGAGGCCCTTTAAGGCTGCGGCTAGCATCGTCTGGACATTCGCCAGAAGCTTCTGGAGGAAGAGAGCCCGTAGGAGAATGTCATGCGCCGTCGAGGAGCGCCGCATGGTTCGCAGAGAAGCCGCACCATGCACACCAACCTTCCCAAGTGTCCGCCTTAACACAAATGTTGACAGTAAGCAGAAAATATTTACACGTGTAGCACTGTGCTGAAACGTTCACGTGCTGGAGCAAAGAAAATAAGCGCCGTTTCCAATACTCTCCGCTCCAAGAAACGTCCACACGCCATTTCAAATGAACGAGGTATGTGCTATGTTCCAAATAGCTTCTGAAATTTACGCCGCATGCCCTGCGGGTATTTTTGGATGGAGTGCGTAAAACTACACCAGGAAGGGTATTACACTCTTCAGCTACCTATAGTGAGCAGTGAACACCTAGACTGACTTCGGGTTCCTCCTACTTGGTTTCAGTTCATCGGTGGAGAAGGAAATAATATGTATATCAGATATCGAAACTTTGATAGCGACCCCTTGAACAGAGACATCGTGCGGTGCACTATGGCCACCCGAGATTCCATGAATGACACAGAAAAAACTGCAATGTACCGGACGAAATGGTACAATATTTGTTCTGAGGCAAGGTAAGTTTGTTTGGCTGCTTGCAGGGTGAGATCCTCATATTTCTCACAGATAATCTTTCCGTCAGGAGCCACACTTCTGCAGTAGCGACTGATGAGATGGGAATGGCTCGCAGTTTTGGCGCAGTGGCATTTTGCCAACAGTGACAGCAGATACGCGGACGCTGCTTGAATTCAGGCGTTTAAGTTGTTTTTTGCAAAGGAAAACAGCACCACACTAGTGAAGAAAAAACAAACGCTGACACAAAAGAAGGACTAAACAGGTCAGCGCATTTTTCATGTCAACGGAAACCGCGCGAACCGGGTTATGGAAACTCTGGCAGGCACAAAGGAACGACTAAGCATAGAAATTTGTTCATGCCTCTACTCCTTCATTACACGCGCTAAACCTTGTATTCCAACTTCCAACGGCTAGCATTGAAATTGGACATCAAGAGTAGGATAATAATGGCATCACCGGTATGTCGTACGTCTGCAGGGTCATCTAGAAATCCTTTCTTCACGGCAGCTCTTACATTCCGCTGGTTACTTTTGACCATAGGCATTGAGGAGGGCGACAATCTTGCTCGTTTCCTTCAGGACTACGATACCACCTTCAAAAATTCATGCCGCGTATGTCGCTTCCTCACTCCGTAAAACGTTCTAAAGCAGCATCCTCTGGAGCGAGCTGTTTTTACAGCCCCCCCCCCCCCTCCCCCCTTCCTCTAATTTCTTCCCGACGTGCCACTGCTGTGGCGGGCCTTTCTTCGCTGCGACAAATAACGAGACGCCAGGGAATCTTTAGTTATCGTCTTGCTGAGCATCATGTGTACAGTGGTAAGCAGTTCAGGTGCGTAGCAAGTAATGTAAAGTAGCAAGCGCGTGTATCTACTACGCGCTCTATGGCGAAATTCGGAGGTCGTGCGTTCGGATCCCACCGGCGCCATGTGGTTGTTTCTTCTTCTGCTTTTATTATTTTTGCATTCATAAACACTACAGAAATAAAAAAATCTCTTTTCCTCTTTGGTTTCGGTGTCTGTTGGCTTCCGTCAATGGGCACCTCTTTGGTGGCGGTGGTGGTAAAACTTTATTTCCCACAGTAGGGGTCCTGAAGGACACTCGGCTAGGCGCCAGGTGTAGAGGGCAGCTCCCACGTCGGCGCAGAGAGCCCGAAGCCCTCCGCCGCCGCGCGGGCCTCCTGGACAGCCCGAAGCTGGTCGTGCAGTGAAGCACTTTCTAGTACTTTGTCCCAATGTTCCTTGTTCTTGGCGTAGGCGTCACTTGATGCACAACCACACAGCATATGGGTCAAGTCTACACGTCCACTGTACCGTTCACACACATGTCGTCCGTCGTAGTCTGGGTCGATGTGCTTCATGCTCCAGAGGTTGGGGTATGAGTTCGTTTGGAGCAAGCGGAACGTGACCGACTGGCTGCGGGTTAATTTCTTATCTGGGGACCTCTTTCAATTCCCTTGTCTTCTGAAAAGTTCATCGAGGGCCTCGAATCTGGAAGCCTTGGTGCCGTAGGTAGCATACGAGAGTTCTCGCACATATTCCATCCTCACTATTCGGTCACTTTTCTACGTGGCACTCGTGGTAATTCAGGACGCACTACGTCCGCTGCTACGGACGAGGTCGGCGCTGACCACTCTGAAGGTTCGCTTACAATGCAAATAAATAACCCCCAAAACACAAGACTTGACAGCCGTCACCGTAGCTGAGTTAGTGGAGCACCGCACGAGAAATTCGAAGGTCGTGGGTTCAGATCCCACCTGCGGCATGTGGTTGTTTTGTTGCGAAAGCAACACTACGCAAGTCACCGCGCCATTTCGCGGAGCTGACGAAAGGCCACACTGTGCATGCGCGAGGAGTACTGACATCACACGGCGCTGCGCGGGTGACTGAGAGGTGCCGCCGCCGCGCTCGCCAGTTGCGCATGCGCAGTAGCGGCGCATAGCTAGCGTGCCGGGGCCGCCGCCGCTGCCGCGCGCTCTCCATCGCCTCTCTCTCTCCTCGTTACTTTCGCAATCCTCCAGGTTTAGCCAAAGCTGAAGCACTGCCCATTTTTTCCCCTTCTGTTTTGTTTAATCTTCCATTAATAAAAACAACAAGAAGAAAAAATGCATCCCCTATCCTCCCTGGTTTCGGTTACTGTAAGAAGAACCTCTAAGAACCTCTTTCTATTCCCTTGTCTTCTCTATGGCTGTACCTGGCATGAAGCCTCATGTCACGGCAAGAATTTGCTCCAACAAGAGCATTCGTTGTGACGGAGTCAACTGCTGCAGCCCTCTGGGCAATACTGCCGCAGAGCTAATCAATCTACTGGCGCCGTCATGCGGGTTAGACTATCTTAGTTTTGACCTTGAAAGTCTTGATATACATTACCGCACCTGGCTTCCTGTGGCCTCTATTGCTATATGCGTGCTGTATTTGTCTTGCCGTAATTGTATCGGGTTCAAAATCTACCGCTGTCCTTTTCGTTTTGTGTTACTGCGCCAGCACCCAACATATCTATGTTTCAAAGAACACTCAAAAGTTTCTAAAGTATGATCAGATCAAAACAGAAGGGAAACTCTATTAAGGAGCAAACTGTCAGGCTCGACGGATGTCAGTCACAAAACTAGCAAGCGAAGTAAGTAGTTCAGTGACTAAAATTCACTAATTAAATACCAGTTAGCAGTGTCTGGCGATTAGTGTCAGCGGCAAGTTTTAAGCCACAGAGTAAATCGTGCAATATAGGTTTTTCAGCTAAAAACGTCATTCTCAAAAGCGCTAAAGCATGAGCAGACACAGTGATTTCTTCTGCACTGAGTCGAAACTCACAGCACAAGGCGCGCAGCTTGATCAGGGCAAATGCAATATCAGCTGGCGCCATTAGCAGTGGATACGGGTTTATATTTGAACTGCTTGCGATAATACACCATGACACGCAGTTTTCTTTACTTCGTCGTTCAGTGCAAGAATAATAATAGTAATGAACAGCTGCGTGGCCGTTACGTCTGAGATTGGCAAATGAAAGAAAGTGCCTGCCCTCTAATAATGAAGCAGGCTACTCGAATTGGTCGTCTTAGTCATTTCAACCCGTCACCAGCAACATTTCATTTCCAATGGGCTTCTTGTACGCCTCATTCGTTCAGTTTAGCAGCCGCATTTTCTCAGTGGTTATGGTGCTTGTATGCTGACCCAAAATAGGCATTTTCGATGCCGGCCACGGCACTAGCATTTCGATGGAGGCGATATGTTACAGGCCCATGTACTCTGCCACGTCAGTACACGTTAAAGACAGCCAGGTGGTCAAAATTACCCCTCGCCCTTCGTTACGGCGTCCCCTATATATAGCCTGAGTCGCTTTTTAGCATTGCACCCCATAAACTAAACCAAAGCACGCGTTCAGTTTTGATCTCGAGCAGATAAAGCCCCGTAATTATTGGGCTGGACGCCTTTAAAAAGTGAATTTGCCAATGTTTCAAAATTTAAAAGGCATCGCGTTTTCCACGGTTGCGAACTCACATTTGACAGTGATAACCAGACACTGCTAACTAAAATTAATACATTAATTTATTAGCCACTAAATTAGGGTGGTTTTCATGCTAAATGACGTTCCCCGCGGATGAGAGTTCGTTGGTGAGAAAGGGAAAATTTTCTTACTCTTGCGAACTCCATAGACTTTGGAATTTTTCAAACTGCTTCCATAAACATGCAGCTTATCCAGTGTCTAGCAGCCTTCCATCCAAAATGATCGCCGCCGTCACCGTCGTTTCTCGATCACTCGGGCCCTAAAACTTTTTTGCGTCATCTTTACTGGACGTCGCAAGCACGGCTCATCGCAATGAAAGCAATAAATTACGAATTCATCGATAATTACCAAAGAGAATTCGCGCATGCAGTTTCGTTTTCTTTCAGTAAACAGGACATGGGAAAAAAGGCCAAGGTACCCTTTGTAGTATGTTCAAGGAAGAGGGTTAGCATTAAATCACTTTGATTTTTAACACATCATTCTCACAGTCACTCGTGGCACATACTCTTCCCATTATTGAGAAAATACAAACTCTCCGTGCAGTGGCAACCGAGAAGCTTCAGATATAATGAGAGAGACGACCTTACTTCGCTTGATGCAGTGCTCAATTCTTCGCTGTCATCCTTTGCGGGAATTACTTGGCGGACAACGTTGTGAGAAAACTACGTGTCCGAGGTTTCCTCTCTGAGCTCTCTGACTACATAAGAAATAATTCTAAATTCACCATGTTGAAAACTACTCTTAGACGTGCAATTCACAGCTACGACGGAATTATGTCATCCGGCTGGATATTTTTCCGCACGTGCCCGTGCTACTATTAAAAGTGTCTCAACCTATTCCTGTCGATTCTTCTTATTGAGGTATGGAGAAACATGAAACATGCTTGCTGTAACTGCGTTTTCCAACGAATGGAACTACTTAGTGCGTAAAAAAACTTTTTTTGTTTTTATAAAGCTGCCGATTAGAGACAGTGGTTTGTTTGCTCCGCAAAAATAGCGTTAGCGTCGTATTCTAAAGGTTTACTGCCGTACCAATGCGCCTGTTTGCTGCTAATGTATTAAAGATTTTAGCAAGGCACCAAAGTTCAATTGACTGCATTTCCGCCTTTGTTTTCGGGGCTGCTTAGAGTCTCTTATTTGTACTGGCCATAAAAAGAAAAAAAATGTTTTTTTCCCCTGTCTGCTTTAACTTTCCGCCCATCTAAAGCTCGAGATTAGCCACGGATAAATGGAATGACAGCCCAAGTACCGAGCTTCCCGTCTTTTCATACTCGGATGTGCCGTTAAGACATGAAGAGAAGTTACGTTCATTTCAGATGTGACATCGTATACATGACTTTTTAGCACGCAACGTTAACAAAGTTCATGTTCAGTTGCCATTTTCGTCAAATATGACCACAGCGGGGAACATAATTTTGACATAATTAGCCTTCGCTCTTAAGCTGCTCAAGGTTTCGTCTGCCTATGTGCTGTAGGAACAAGTTTTAATGTATTTTTTGATGCACCAACGATAGCGCTTACCATATGAGGCTACCTTAACATAGTGTGTCGTAATCCGCACTTCAACATACCACTCCATCTCAGCGAAAACGAGGATGTCGTCCAGATCGGCCGAAGTTCGTGTTATCCAAAAGAGCGAAGGACGTGCCGTGGCGTGTGTGGCCACGTTCTTCAGCACAACAAAAAAGTCTACCCGAATTTACAGCCTTTGTCAAAGGTTTAGAGCTCAGCGGGTTTGCTTCTAAGCGTTATTGTGGCGCTCCTGTAGGACTCATGGAAGTCCTACGCATTGTAGGGAGCAGGACCAAAAATATTCTTACCTTCAGGAGATTTGAGACGCTGAGGACGCATTACGAGCAAAGCAGTGTGGCCCAGAAGCAAACCCTATGGCCTCTAAACTTCTGACAAAGGCTGTACACTCTTTAATTCTCGTTTCCTTTGTCTCACGCAGCTCCGTAATACGTTCCGAATACAGCACTAGTGGGAATGTTCTCACCGCCACGCTGTATTATCCTTCTGGTGAGTTGGCTGCACTCCTTTCTTTTGAATTTGAAGAAAAATTTGCGACTGTGCTTCAGCCATCTGGACGTTGCATTGTGGATGCGATGTACACAGTTGTACATTAACCGGTTTCCCATAGTCATTCGGATGCCCTCGCAGGCAAATAGATTGCGCTGGGGATTCCAGGCGGTAATGCACTGAAATTAGGTATTATATTGTAACGAAGACGAAGCTGGCAGTGGCGCGGGAAGGAGCGCTCGCGCTAGGCCAGCGGCCATTAAATCATCTCATAGCCATCGTTCACCACGCCTCATTCTTTGGCTGGCCGCCGCGTTACATTTGGTGTGAGGTGCTGGGGTCCCTTCATTGCCATCCTGGTCCCGGAGCTTCGGTGTCCTGCGCCTGCCGTTGACGTCGGCCGTGAGTGCCTGGTCCGCGCCGCCCGGCCGTGCCCCAGCCCGCCGGACCTGAACCGACCTCGCCGCTCACCCCAGCCCCGTCCCCCGCCCGGACCACAAGACACGACGACACAAGACCCCACCGACCCGAGACCTCACCGACCCGAGGCCCCACCGACCCGAGACCCGACCGACCCGAGACCCGACCGACCCAAGACCCAAGACCCACACGTGAAGACACCGCCCCCCTGCCACTGCCGTCCGGTGCGTCCACGGACCTCGGCCGTCAGCTCCTGGCACCCTCCGTCCCGGATGCTTCGTGGACCGGGACTCATTCTCTCATCTTTCTCATCGTGGCGGCCAGCACTGCACCATCTTCTACATCCTGTTCAACCCCCCACAAGACCATCGCCATTTCGCCGTCTGTTCGTCACCGATCGGGACGATCGCTCTGAGACCCCGGGTAGTGTGACGAAGACGAAGCTAGCAGTGGGGCGGGAAGGAGCGCTCGCGCTAGGCCAGCGGCCATTAAATCATCTCATAGCCATCGTTCCCCACGCCTCATTCTTCGGCTGGCCGCCGCGTTACAATATGAAAGCCCCTTGAAATACTTATAAACCGGTTCCCTTCAGTGCTTAAACCCTATGGTAAAAAATTTCATTCTTGTGGTTTTGTTCGCAAGTCTAGAGGGAAATGTTCTGGCCCTCTTGCAACGCTGTCAGCTGGTAGCTGCAATCGAAGGTTTTACGAAGCAGATAGTCGTTAAGAGCCAATAATTACTTCACGGATGAACACGAAATAGGAAGCAGCGCTCCTTCAGAGCTGCCTACAGTTTTAGCGATATGAGCATATGCAAAATCATTCAATGCTTTTTTACTGGTAGTAAAGCCTGAAGAGTACTTTCGACAGTGGGACAAAACCTGCAGTTAGGGGTGCCGTACTCAAAGACAAGACAGCGTAAACCACTGCGTACCCAGACGTGCTAAGCACACACTGATGTTTCAAAAAAATTCTCATATCCTATCTTGCTGTTCGTTAAGATTTTTCTGTTTTTAATATAGGCAAGCAACGTTTGAGGATTAAATATCCCAGTGTTCCTATCGTGAACAAAATGAAAAAAACCTTCTAGACAGACTTAGTCTAGTCCATTAGGGCCTGAACTTTCAGCGACACAACATAGTGGTAGCTTATTTATTTCATTTTATTTGAGGTTACCTCATGGTCCTGAGACCATTACACAGGAGGTATTTATATGAAGTTTAATGGGCAAACGGGAGTAAAGCATTGATGCGCCCACGAGATGGTTAGAGTGGTTTGTGTTAAAAGTGGGAGCTTCTGATACCTATAGTTTATTTAAAATGCTGGGTTCTTTGAGAAATTAAAAAATAAATGAAAAATCGAGAAGTGCTTGATGACCTAAAAGTAACATGGAATGTAATTGTATGTATGCAGTTTAGAAATGTTGTAAAGCAGTTTTTCCTTAGTTCTTCAAGTTTTATACACTAAGCTAAAATGTGGTTTACTGTGAGTTCACCACCGCATATTTCACTGAGAAGTTTTTCTTGCAAAAGGATTTGCCGGGCTAGTTGGTTCATTTCTGAAATAAAGAGAGCGCTTAAATACGCCTTGCGTTTTCCTGAAAAATAAACCTGTCAGTCTGCTCGTCTAAGTGTCGTGAATGTGTCTCCCTGGTGTCCTAACCGTTTCGCAAAGTTCACTCTTTATTTAAGTTTTTCTTGTTTTTTTCGGAAGGAAGATGTGTGTAAGATGCGTGTGTGCAATGCGTAGCCGACATAAAATAACCTCCCTGAAACGTCCTCCATACTCCCAAAATGGGCCTTACAGAATGCAGTTTCTGTTTTACCCGCTTTTCCCATGTAGTCCATAACTTAATGCACAGTGTACTGTACATTAACTTCAAACAATCCTTGTGGATATGTTCGCTTCTTTTATTTGTCGAAACCGTGTTCGGGCAGCGCGAGCATTAGACAGGAGGTTGGACAGTTCGTAAATAGTACTAAAGAGCAAATATTACGTATGTAGATTGAAATTCTTCGGCATCATTTTGCCGGTTTAATTGCTAAAGAAAATATGACTTGCCAATATTTTGAAATGCATGCCGTACGCTCTAAATATTTTTAGTAATAAATGAAACTACAGAAGGATGTAAAAAGGGCTGACTAAATTTGAAAGCAGTCACAACAGTCATGACAAAACCCGTTATAATACAATTAGCGAAAAGAATGCACGTAGAACTGGTACTACGAACATAAGTGTAAGTTAGCGTGGGTAGACAAAGAAAGAAATAAAAATCATATTTCCCCTTCTGCATGGTATCAGCAAAAAAGAGTAGAATGGCAAAAAAATAATAAAAATGGAGTTGCCCAGCCAGCATCGCCGTAATAGGAACAGACAGTAGAATGTGCAAGAAAAGGAAATAAAAATAATATTTCCCTGCCCGCAACGCTATTTGGAGCATAAACAAGTGCAGGCAGATAAAGTATTAAAAACAATATTGCCCAGCCCGCGCCTCCTTAGGCGGTATTATGGTCATAAAGCAGTGTCGGTAGACAAAAAGAAAGAAAACAAATATTGTCCAGCCCGTACGGTAATAATAACATATATGCGTGGATATTTGGCGTCATCCGAATACAGAAGGAGAACATGGAGAAAATAAAAACAATATCTTTTACTCTACAGCAAAATGTTCCCGCTACCTTTTCTGAGTTCTTCAGTGCTCTTAGGCGCATGTCAAGCTGCTGATAGGCTGTCCACTCCGATGTCGTCCAGCAGATAAAAGATTCCAAGTAAGCAGTTGTGGAACACAGTTGGACAAAGACTTTATGCTGATGGGCAGTGCATGATGACATGGATGTAGCAGGGATGAAAAGTGAATTTATGGAGACCTGCATTCGTTTGATAAATTGTAAAGAAAAGGCTCTCTCGTGACAGCTTTCTGCAACATCTGGATCGGCGGTAATGATAAAATATTCCATGATTCCACCATTGCCATGATTGCCAAGATTTTCCATGATTTTCGAGGCGTTGACACGCCTCACAAGGGAGACCACCCCCTTTGTCTGGACCACCGATCAACCGATTGCTTTCTCTACGCTCCGCCAACGCCTTCAAACATCTCCCGTTCTTGCGCGCTCTGACGAAGATGCCGATACTGAGGCACACCGACGCCATCAATATCGGTCTTGGTGCTGTCCTTGTTCAACACCAAGAGGGCATTGGTAGGGTTATCGCCTATGCTAGCCGCATTCTCTCCCGCGCCGAGAGCAACTACTCTACGTCTGAAAACGAATACCTTGCGGTCGTTGGGACTACCATGGAATAGTCGTTCTTATCTAAACGGCCGCTCACTCAAAGTCGAAGCCGATCAGCACTGCCTATGCTGGCTGGCAGATATGCGAGACCAGTGTCAACGCGTTGGGCGCTGCAGCTTACTCCTGCAGGAATTTCACATCACTATTGCCTAAAAGTCTGGCCGCAAACACGACGACGCCGACACACTGTCGCGTGCACCAGTTGATCCCGGCGACGCAGCGCTTGATAACGACAGCGGCTTCCTTGGCACCATCACCGCCTCCGACCTAATGACCCGGCACCGGGAGGACGCGTACCTTCGCTCTCTCATTGACACGTTTGAAGGCAGCTATACGGCTACACCTCGCCGCTTCTCTGGAAGTCTTGACTCATTCTGTTTGCGGCAAGGCCCCTTGCACAAGAAGAACTTGAGAGGCTACGATAGGCCTGCCTTCTCGTAATTCCAACCGACCTTCGAACTGACGTTCTTTTCGCGTGCCACTATGAGCCCATGTCTTGCCACTTGGGCTCCCCACGAATGCTCGTCAGAGTGCGCAACACGCACTACTGGCCTGGGCTCTCTGCCGCTGTCAAACGCTAGGGATAAAAGCTGCCATGAGTCCCAGCGCGGGAAGACGCCACCACTTAAGAAGGCGGGGTTTCTCAAGCTCGTTACAGCCTCTCGCGCTCCGCTCGACCAAATAGGCATAGACCTCCTCGGCCCTTTCCCTTTGTCAAGGCGGCAATAAATGGATCATAGTTGCTACAGAATATTTGACTCGCTACGCCGACGCCAAGGCGATCCCTTGTGGCACAGGTTCCGAAGTAGGGTTGTTTTACATGCACAACATCGTCTTGCGACATGACGCTCCTTCGTGCGTGATTACCGACAGAGGAACGGCGTCTGCAGCGCAAATAATCGACCACATTTTTCCGTTGGGTTGCACAACGCACCGCAAGACCACAGCCTACCATCTAAAGATTGAACAGGATCCTTGTGTATATGCTGCCAATATACGTAGGTGTCCAGCACAAATCATGGGATGAGAACCTGCTGTATGTCACCTTCGCCTACAACACCATCCAGCAGGAAACTACGCGCTTCACCCCGTTTCGCCTTGTGTACGGACGTCAGGCCCAGAGCATGCTTGATGCCATGCTCCCGTGCCCAGAGGATGACCAACTCGCCTCAGACGCCCAAGAATTTGCTGAACGCGCCGAGCAAGCCCGTGAGCTGGCCCCCGTGCACATCGGGCAACAGCAGAGCACGCATGCGCGCCGCTACAACCTTCACCACCGACAGGCTGACTACAAATCCCATGCCCAAGATTCGGTGTGTAGTCCTGTTCGCCGCTAAAGCTTGTCTGAGAAACTACTGTGCCGCTATTTTCGCTCTTATAAAGTGTTACGGCGTCTGAGTGATGTTAACCATTAAGTGATTCAGGACGGTGCTACGCAACCGCGACGCGGGCAGCCCATACCTGACATGATGCACATTGTGCAGCTTAAGGCGTACTCTACAGGGCAACGGCAAACATGTTGATTTCGTCGCGCGCTTCAGTTGCGAAGCTTTGCTCGTTTTTAGTTTATTTTCTGTTTCACCCTTACGTCCATAGCGACGTTACCGGAATCACCAGATCACTCCTCTTTTTCATAACGGGGTAATACCGCCACCTATTATTGCCAGGTGCCGCAGAGCTGGACGACAAACGATGTTGTACTCGCGCTGTCATGGATCGGTCGCCATTGCTGCCTCAGCTTGCCTGGCCTTGTCTCTTTCTCTGCCTGGTATTAAAGCTCCCTTTGTCAACAAGTATATTACAATATGCTTAATGAGTGCTACGCTTGAAAACCGGCAGCGCGGTTTTGTACTCTTTCAATAGCTGCTGTTAGTGACTTAGCTTGCCGATCCCTTATTTATGAATTACATAAGAGCTTAGTATGCATCCGAGATTTATAAAGTATTAGCTTTAAAAAATAAAAAGCTAATAAAAATTTTCGCTTTAATTGACAAACCATGCGATTAGCGTTGGCGAAATTCTGCTAACATGATCATTCGAAGTCAGTTTCAGACTCACAAAAACAGCTATGTATATGTGGATATACAATGCATATTGCAAGTGGTGGAGGTGGACTCTGATCCCGCCCTGAAGCTGAGAAGCGGCACCGTCACATCCGAGACGCCAAATGGCACCGCTCAGACGCCTGCGCCGGTTGTCTGCGCCGGCATGCCGCCGCAGCGAGACCCAGCAGTCGTCAGCGGCACCGGCGACAATGATGTCGAGGACTGGCTGGCGTACTACGAGAGGGTAAGCACGCACAACCGCTTGGACGACACAATGAAGCTAAATAACTTTATCTTCGACCTCGCTGACGTCGCCAACCTCTGCTTCCGCAGCCATGAAGCGGACATCACCATCTGGTCGGCTTTCAAGACCACTTTCACCGAGGTATTTGGCCATCCTCGTCTGCGCAAGCTCCGCGCTGAACAGCGCTTGGTGAGAGCGGGCGCAGCAGCCGGGAGAGGCGTTCACCATCTACGTGGAAGACGTGGTGGGCCTGTGGAAGCGCGTCCACTCTCAAATTCCTGCGGCCGATAAGATCAGGCACATTATGAATGGTGTCGACGAGGATGCGTTTCAAATGCTTCTTGCCACTCAGCCGGACACCGTCCATTGCCTCCATCATCAGCTTCAGCCAGAGCTACGAGGAGCTCCACAGGCAACGCGTCCTCACTCGTCGCCCCATACTACAGGCCGAGTTAGTATCCGCTGATGCCGTGGTCGCAGGAGAGCCCCACTTCATCCAGGAGGTGGAACAGTTAATCCGTGAAGAGGTCGCGCGTCAGCTTGTGCATGAGGATCCCGCTCTGCCACCAGCACTTCCTCCAGCCTTTCAGCACACCATCCAGGCTACAGGTCGCGGACGCCCTGCAGATCGGGGATGCCGTGCCGCACGCCCCTCAGCAGGCACTGACTGCCCCGCTTAAATACGCCGCCGTCCTGTATCGACCGGCTTCTCATCCCTCGGGCAATTTCGCCGACGCCACTGAAGCTCCGCCACCTTTGGCACCGCGACCTATTCTATCGTATCGGGCTCTTGTGCCACCACCGTTGGCGCACATGGTACCGCCGACCCTTTCCTACAGTCGCCCATGGCGCACTCGCGACAACAGGCCCTTTTGTTTTGCCTATGGCATTGCCGAACATGAAGCCCGCCACTGCCACAATCAGCCCTATCCGCCTACTGACGTTATGACGCCATCTGGGTACGGATCTTACACGCAGCACTACCGCATGCAGCCTAGTTCATGATTATCTTCGTTCACAACTGACCACCAGTTTACAACGCCGCGCCGTTCCCCTTCTCCGCGGCGCCGTTCCATCTCCCCGATGCGCCGCCGCGTCAGCCCTAACGAAGCGGAAAACTAGTGAGCGCAGTTCCGGAGGCAAGAGCTTCACCTTCGGCGAACTTTACAAGGCCTCTGACGTCCCCCGCCAACGTCGTTGATGTGGTCGTAAACGGCGTTGCGACGTGTGCCCTGATTGAATCCGAAGCAGCTGTATCAAAAGTTGTGACGCCATTTTCTTGAATTTTACTACGTACTGCTGACGCCCAGCAAATCCAGCCGTTCGCCGCTTGCACTTCACGAGTTGTTATCCAAGACGTCTTCTACACAACTGAGTTCGTGGTACTATCCTACTGCTCGCATGACGTCATTCTAAAGTGAGACTTTCTGTCGGAACACTCAATCGACTGCGCCCGTGCTGAAGTCACTCTCACTGTCCTACCCGACGACTCCACAGCCGAAACTGCTGATTATCCGGGAAAAATTCTTCCCTATTAAGTCGCAATTCCTGCTTCCTCGTCCGTTGTAGTTTCCCTGTCGTGCGCCTCTCCGGCCAACCCACCTGACACACCTGTACTCTTTACTCCCTCTTAAATGTTCGTTCGCTGCAGGAGCCTACCGCTTCCTTTCGCTGTCCTCACGGTGACCTCCGGATCAACAACCACGCTGATGTCCCGTTTTCCTAGGGGGAAAAACTATGAGCAATAGCCTATTCCTCAGCGAGTGTCATCGCTCGCGCTATCGTCATTTTGGCCTTCATTTCAGAGTTCTGAGATGCATGTATGCACAGCACAGCTTCGTACCACTACATAGCGTTGAGCTGTAGTGCTACGCACGTTCCTGTCTCCTGTGCGAAAATCCCACAGAGGACCGTTATAACTGCGGCAGACTGGCGCGCTTCATATTGGGGAAAACTCAGCGCACTCCTAAGACAACGACGAAGAAAGACCAGGCGATACAGCGCTGAAGAAACACACAAAAGGACCCGAGGAACTATAAATGTAACTTACAAGGGTGGAAGAGTGGGCTAGTCTCAGGCGTGTGTCTTAGGAGTGCACTGTGTTT
Source organism: Amblyomma mixtum (assembly GCF_055824585.1). Taxonomy (NCBI): domain Eukaryota; kingdom Metazoa; phylum Arthropoda; class Arachnida; order Ixodida; family Ixodidae; genus Amblyomma; species Amblyomma mixtum. The sequence continues at coordinate 126,045,618 of NC_143016.1, read as the reverse complement.
TCCCAAAGATGAACTACCAACTAGGCAACTCTTCCACTCTGCCGCGCTTCATGGGTTATTATATGTATGTTGCCAACGAAGAACAGTTATTGCTTTCCTGCGTTTTCAAAAAAAGTGGCAACGCCTTTGGATAAGCCTATGGAGCAAGAAGTGCACAGGATCTGCGTCTCTATACTTTCTGCGAAATAAGCGTTATATCTAAACACAAGCTTCAAGCTTATGCTGCTTAAAGAAGTGGCAGAAACACTAAGCCGCCTAAACTTCTCTCCTGCACCGAATGAGCGAAAAGGAAGAGCACGCATTCATGGTACGACGCGGAGCCACGCATATTTATGCTGTGACCGCACATTGCATGCCAAACCAAGTTCTGTGATGTGGCTGTCAGATTACCTTAGGTATACGACAAAATTACTTACTCCTAAGGTATTAAATGTCATAATTTAGATGTAATAACTCATGCAGTGTATTCACTGAGGCTCAAGATGGCCACTGCCCCATAACAATTATGCGCAGTTTTCTTTCTTGAACGAATAATTTTGTGGACGCTTTTTCTAGGAAATTCTACAGTTCCGATAACAAACAACTACACTTTCAACTATACCGACGGTAAATGTGCAGTGGTATTCACGCCTCACTGGGGCAATGGTAAGTGATGAGCTCTACAGTAACAGGTGTAAACGATTTGAACTGCATAAGCAAACCATAGTATTCCTATACAAATATCTCAGCAATTTTTTGCAGCTTACAGTCTGCCCAACTGCGTAGGGAGAAAGGATAACGTTAACACGAAGAGACCCAGAAGTAGCGTTCATTATCAAGAGACTTGAGCGATTATATCCTAGCTGATATCCGTGACAGCAAAGAAACTTCGGGAGGGTACAATAAAAAATCAAGCAAATGAAGACGCACCCACGGCACCAGACAGCGCCCTAAGGAGAAAATTGGTCGAGGTGTATACCTGCAAGGAATTTCGGCGACTTATGTTGAAAGTAATAGTAATCGGTGGGAAACTGCACAGTCCATTGTTCTTTTCAGTCTTCATTTGAGGTATGTGTTTTAGAAGGCGGAGGTGGAAAAAAATCAGCCATAATTAGAAAGCTTCATGCTGCTCCCTTCGCCCGAAATACATAGGTGCAATATGGGATATTCAAAATACCGCAAGTGCTCGTTTTCGCGTAAGTTGCGCAAGACAAGAGGCTGACCATGCGTTTCCAGCTGAAACAAGCAATAAGGACTAGTTTTCTGTTGGATTCTTCTTCTAAAATACTTCAGACATGGCAGTTGCGCAAAACACACACACACAAGACAGGTTACGGGACGAGCGCAATGAAGGAACATATAAAGATGGGCCCGCTGAAGAAGAAATATGATTAAGTAGAACGTTGTCGGGCTAGTTGGTTCAATACTTCAGACATGGCAATTGCGCGAAACACACACACACAAGACAGGTTACGGGACGAGCGCAATGAAGGAACATATAAAGATGGGCCCGCTGAAGAAGAAATATGATTAAGTAGAACGTGTTGTCGGGCTAGTTGGTTCAATACTTCAGACATGGCAGTTGCGCGAAATACACACACAAGACAGGTTACGGGACGAGCGCAATGAAGGACCATATAAAGATGGGCCCGCTGAAGAAGAAATATGATTAAGTAGAACGTGTTGTCGGGCTAGTTGGTTCAATATTTCAGACATGGCAGTTGCGCGAAACACACACACACAAGACAGGTTACGGGACGAGCGCAATGAAGGAACATATAAAGATGGGCCCGCTGAAGAAGAAATATGATTAAGTAGAACGTGTTGTCGGGCTAGTTGGTTCAATACTTCAGACATGGCAGTTGCGCGAAACACACACACACAAAACAGGTTACGGGACGAGCGCAATGAAGGAACATATAAAGATGGGCCCGCTGAAGAAGAAATGTGATTAAGTAGAACATGTTGTCGGGCTAGTTGGTTCAATACTTCAGACATGGCAGTTGCGCGAAACACACACACACAAGACAAGTTACGCGACGAGCGTTTCTTGTAATCTATCCACACCCTTAGCGCCTGTCCTGTAGCCCAGGAAGTTTTTTTTTTTTTTTCATACAGAAATCGGCCACCGTGTCTTTGGCAACATAGTTGAGTGGGAAAGCACGCTTGGGGAATTTTGGATATCCTCTATAGCACTAAGAACCATTTCTGAGCACTGACCACACACAGAACTTATTCCATTCGTTGTAGAAGGAAATGAAACGAAACTGGAATTGATTCCGCGGGGAGCTTATTTATATATGCAGAACAATCAGTGTTCAGCGAGACAATACCTGAAGGTGGTGCTTCGGTGTACTGTGCATTTAGTCTAAATAAATTATTTCACGAACAGAAACTACATACAGTGCATGCATTCGTGAGCAAGCAAATTAACTTAAACTCATGGCAGATAAACATGAAAAGAGATTTATACAACAAAAAACGATGAATGTCTACAAACAACTTTGCTTGTGTAGAGAACGACCGAACCAGATATCCCGAATCGGTTAACCTGAAAAGCAACGCACAATTTCGTTTCTCAAAGCCAAGAAAAGGTACGGGAACGTGGGACATACCTGCATTCGAGAAGACGTGATAGGTGCAAGCTTCTTTTTGTGTGGTATATATTCCGGGGCGCAATATTTTTTTTTTACGTCGTAAAAAAGGTTTACCTGGCTGGGATGGCAGCACGAACGCAGATGTGGATGGTGGATAACAGACTGCTGTTATGCTCCAAATGTCAATTAGGCAGACGCTTACAGAAATCAATAAAGCGGCTGTTGTAGCATGAAGTGTCCTGGATGGCCTTCGAAGGTCAAAATATCGCGGTTGTTTTTGCCGCGCTCAGTTTAAAGCCTGTAGCGAACCTTAATATTCAGAACATCGTGGAAAGTTACGGATGTTATTACGGTTCTTCCGGAGCATTCTGGTCATGTCGCATGCAGCAATCTGATCAAGCTGCATGGGGGTGGCGATAAACGAACGCGGTAGCTATACTATAGAATTATAATCGTAGTAAGCCCTTAATTGCACACATCTTTCAATCTCTAATTCACGGCCCACTGCCAAAGTAGTCCGCATACTCTAAATATGAAGTTGAAAGGTGGTTGGACTGAGCCAGATTTACTTGAAAAGCACTTATCACATAATGCATGCCATCAGCACTTGCTTTTGTGGTCAGTGGGGTTGCGTTTCTGTGCCATCATTATTGTGCATATTCATTGCAGCAACGGAGCATGGTGAAAGAGCCTGTGAAATGTGGGTTCGAGAAGGAAGCACTGACGCATGGAATAGTAAATGCGATACGGTATACACTGACTCCTGTGGAACCCGAAATATCAGAATATACGATAAGGAGTACTGCGACAAAATACCTGCCGATAAAGAGAATGCCTCAACAACCGCCCTTGAATAAATGCAGGCTCTTTGAATAACAGTACGCGTCGTTCACTTCTCATTGTGTGAGAGCGGACGAAAATAATTATAAGTAGCTGCGGTTCAACGAATCCAACAGTCGCCGAAACATTATACCAAGTGTTTCTGGGAAGCTATAGCCACTCAATTTCAAAAACAAAAGTGGTTTTTGATGTAAAGGAGAGCTTTTGCTGCACAGTAGTACCACAGTTGGTGCACGTCAAAAGCCGGCGGATCGTGTTAACTAGTGATGTGATTAACTAAATTCTAATTGTATGATTGAAACAGCGCAGGGCCCAAGGCCAAAGAAGAGAGCAAAGCACAGGAGGAAACGGACAACATAGACCTGAACTAACAACTGACATTTATTTCGCACGCTGTGCATATAAATACATACAGGCACCAAAATAGGAAATACCGCAAAGAGCAATTTCATGCGCCCGGATCCCTTGCAGACAACACAAGCTAAGCTGTGCAATTCAGGAAGCGGAGTTATTTTTTTTGATAAAGATACTGATGGGGTACTTACACAGGAATAACCGTACTTCTTGATATTCGAAACCTCGATTATTTCATGATACAGCTGGTCTTTGTTCCTAGCAACAACTCGGCAATAATTGAGCTGTCGGGACCAATTGCACTCACGGAAATGCATGCTCAGGCTACGCGACTCTTTGTTATCGACGTTGTTACGGTGCTGTCTGAGCCTGTCTTCCTGGTGCTGCTTGAGCCATCTAAAACTGCCGCTTTGCCTAATGGCGCAGTGCAACGTCAATCAAAAAGAGACATTCCGTGACACGCATACAACGTGACGCTCTCTTCCGCGCCCGCGCTGGAGGAGCAAAGTGCCTATTAGCGGGCAGAACTGCAGCACGGGCGGGGCTGAGATTGTTGCTAGGTACGTGCGTCACGGAATGTCGCGATTTTATTGCCGTCGCTTCGCCGCTTCCCCAAGCGCGCGCTTTTCGAATTGCGGGAGAAATGACCCAGGAGAGTCAAGCCACAGTGACGAGGAAATCGCGTTTTCGAAATTCTAAAAACTGACATGGCTATTAGTATCGGCCGCAACAAATCTCAAATTGCAATCAGGCACCTATCGGCAATAGTTGAACGTTAAAGATTTATTTGGTTTGGTTTTATGGGGATTTAACCTCTGAAAGCGACTCAGGGTATAAGGGACGCCGTAGTGAAGGGCTCTGGATATTTTTGAACACCTGGGGTTCATTAATGTGCAATGGCATAGCACCATACACGGGCCTACAGTATTTCGCCTCCATCGAAATGCAACTACCGCGGCCGGGATCGAATCCTGGCCTTTCAGGTTAGCAGCCGAACTCTGAGCCACTGAGCCACAGCAGCGGCCAAATCACTGCACCAGTTAACGTTATTCCCCTGTTTTCCGACGTAAGCCACCACTGGTATTGCTAGGGCGCAAAGAGGTTGTTTATCTCGAAAACTCCAGTTTTAAAAATTACAGGCCGGCTTCCCTGCAACACAAGGTATATATTTTACAGTACAGTTATTCGCAGGTTCTTGTAGTACTTTGGAGAACATAATAAAAACATTATTTTTCCTTTAGGCCCTCGAGAATACTGTGATGTACCGTTTTCCCTCACGACTGGCCACCTGCTCAATTCATCCAATGTTAAGAACGCGTGGCACATTCTTAGATTTAGCATCGGGTTCATTACCAGGAATTCGAGACTGGACCTAGTCTGTGCCGCTAAACATAGATGGCTATGTAGTACCCAAATGAGGAGAACTCGATGATTCTTCTGTTTCTTACATATGGGATGCCGTCAACGCGCTGTTTTAAACACTTGAAAGTGATGTGCCACGTGGAGGTCGCCAAGGAAACTAGAAGCGCTTCCCCCCAATTTCTGCAATGTAGCGCCGCCACATCGGCGTCATCGGTGCTGTGCCCCGTTGGTAGTGGCACACGCCAGTGTAAACTTCTGGCGCCAGGTGCCGTGTAGAATAAATTTCGTTTGAATCCAGTGCTCGGCATGACTGCATCGTTTGTCCACGCTCCTCGTAACTTCTGGGAAACAAGGCTGGTATCTGAATTCGTAACACGGGCAGGGTGTATCCGGACGACGGCCCACAAGTGCGACGCAAAGCCCCTGGTTCCTGCTCCGACTGCAGAGGACTTCGCCAGCTTAAACGCTCGACCACCTCTATTTTGGGCTCGAAGCACATTGGAGGCCATCTTTTATCTTGAGTGCATGACTTTCCAAAGCTGGCCATTACCCCAGTAATGGTCTGCAAATTCTGTTAGCGTCACACAGCTGACTCCCAACTTTCAGGAGATCAGGGCAGATACAAAACATACTCTGTACTCGTGTACAGTGCGATTACTTCTCCTTATTTTCCTAACCCTCCTCCACAATCCTGGAATGTTGGCTTCACTTGGGTTTTGCAGATAAACAACGCTCCTTAGCAGACAGAGCACTCTTTTTCGCTGGGTCTTACTTCTAGCCTGAAAGGGTTAGGAACAAAAAATCGGGTCAGGAAATTCCTGCCCCATAATCTAAAAAAAAAGGTGTAAAAATAGTGCATATTCACGACTTATGCTATCTAAAGACGCATTAACTAACTGTGCACTCTGCTAACACCCACGTGGAGGCCGTTAGTCTCTTTCGGAAAACTTACACTCTTTTTTACTCTGTTAAAAGGTTAAAACAAGCTCTCACCCCTCCTCTCTCTTGAAGACGGCCCTCTCCCGAAAGCGGGGTGGCGGGGTTATTTTCAGGGCAATAGTTAAGAGCTAGGTTGGCTTCGCCTAGCCAGAATAGGTAGGCTTGAGTCATCTGTACACACGCTCCCCACTGCATTGATACTTTTCATCCGTGCTGGCGAAACTGACCGCACCTCCTCGCTTCTACAAGGGCCCAGAAGCTCTTTCATGGAAGAACACATACAGCGATCTTCACCCTATTTCCGCCTGACATGATCGGCAATAATGGCGTACAAGGAAGCATGGCGGATGCACAGAATGTTACTGGAAAAGGGCGCATTGACCGCAGTCGGCCACGACAACCATCACGCATGCAAACAAGCACTTGGTTGCTAATGATCAAAATAACCAGTAATATTTGGTTTATGTGCTTTCATACTGATGATTTGACATCGTTTTTTTAAAAAAAAGCATCAAGTCAGCAAAGACAACGGCATGATAGGTGCTGTGTTACTTCTTTGACCAATCACTGAACGAAATCAACATTTTAACACTTTGCTCTAACAAACATACCAGAGGCATGAAAATTGTTTCGCTTATAATTTTAGCTTACGATTAACCTTTTATTAAAGCAGTAATAAACGCTTTAAAGGGAACCGTTTTGCTACACAACCAGCCTAAGCGCTATTCATGAGCGCTGTTCTTCATTTTCTAATAGCGTAAGATAAACGCCAGGACGCTTGATTCCCCCCGTACTGTTCCAAATCACGTGTAGTGCGTTTCGAGTAATCCCTCGCTGTGGTTCGTGTTCCTGAGCAAATAAAACAACACAGTGTTGCACAAAATCTGAACGACGCTCTCTCACGAGACTCATGAGACACGAGCCCAATCGTACCTTGCACCCGTCAAGAATGTTTTCGATAGTGCGTTGCTCGTTGCAGTCGCTCGTGTCTAAACTGAAACATCAGCGATGCCATAAAAATAACAAAAAGGATTCAGGTTAACATGTATAGAAGTTATAAAACCAAAATGTGCTGATCAAGCGAGATTGTTGACGCAGTAGTTTTACAATAACTGAAGATATATTTAAATGTAACGCAAATCCCGAATAAATTTCACTCTCATAATTCTATTCCATTCCAACAAAAATGGAATAATAAATGCTTGCTAATAAATGCGTCATCTTCACCACTAATACTGACAACGCTGTAAAACAAAAATGAAAGAAACTTGGAAAAGCACAATTCTTAAGCTGAACTGCACTGTAAGCGTGGACTGAACATTCCATATACATACGTACTTTTTTGTTTAGAGCACTTTTACTATGACACGAGCCAGGCCTCGGAGTCGCAGTTTGGCTGACCTACTATGAGATTACCAGCATTTTTACAACTGCTCGGAAAGTCTTCAACGCAGCGTAAAAGACATCCAACAAGTTTGCGTATCCTTTCTCTCGGTACAAGATAGCGAAGCCCACAGTAATGAGTTTTTGAGATAGCTGCATTTCCTGATCATGTTTTGGCGCGTACAAGTGTTTAACATAGAAGCAGTCGATTTCAGCTTATTCTAAAATTTATAAACAGGGAGCGAGGCGACCAACGCAATTTAAGTCTATTACGAACATCTCTTGCGGATGAAATTGTTCTGCGCGCTTACAAGAGCAGAAATTAGCTCAAACTCAGTGTACGTAACTTTTAGCTTTTCCGCTGTTTCGCGCAGGTTTGATGCAGTCAAACAGTACTGATAGGCAGAAATGAAGTTGATTACTTCCAGTTTTTTTTCTGGATTTGTTTCGTTATGAAAGCATCGAATTCATCAACAAACCGGGTCCCTCGGGAAATAGAATCAAGACGGTAATATTACGGCAGTGCATTGTGAATTCTGGTGGAATGGTTCAGGGGCCAGGAAACTTTTTCTTTTAAAGGCTAATGATAAGCACTAAACAGTACATTGCGCTGGATAGACGCAACCCGAAGACCCAAGCTAGTAAATAAATGGGACTAAGGCGTATAAACAGACCGGTTTTTCGTCCCCATCGTAAGTTGCTTCGGCTGGTTGAGACTTTTATCTTCAGCTAAATAAAATTGAGATAAAGGAAACATTGTATCGCACTGATGAACCCATCTCAAACAAAAACATAAATTCAGCGGCGGTAGTTGTAGATATTGAATGCAATGAAAGCCAGTACAGTAGACGGAATCGTTCGAGTCACACGTCGGTTGAAGTGTCTTACTAGGTGCTTGGGCTGGCATAGCGCTGGCAGTGCTCAATTCTTGCTCAGTTGACCCATGTTCGAAAATATTTCGGGAACTTCGCGCACAGTCGAGCGATGAAATGTGACAACTGCAGCATCAGCAGCGGTCGACTGTCGTTTGAAACCCTCATCTGCGTCATCTTCTTCAAAAGTTCAAATGTCCTGAATCCCCATAGTTTGCCTGAAACTCCTGATCACTCGGTGCGGTTTTATTAAATCCCTATTTTTGTAGCTGTATCTATTTCTTTGAACTAAACTACTTTTGAACAGAGCTGGTCTTTTGCTTTCTTCGGATTATCCTGTCAGTGCGGCCCCATCAGCAAAAAAAAGATAGTTGAAATTTCATATTAGTATTATAAACTGTTATTGTATCCGACGTGGAATCAATAATGCTATAGCATTTACGTCACTTTTTTAGTCAGTTCTATGAATGATTGAGAAGTACAAGAAGGGCAGTTTAATGATATTTTTTTCGCAGTGCCCTCCGCATGCGGCAGTAAATGGGAGCTGTCGAGGTCTTCCCAACGATACTCGCAACATTAAGCTGCAGTTACTCTGAAAACTATTCTGTTGAATACACTGCAGATTTAGGGCAGCATCTGCGTAATTCATAATGCGTAATAGCTGGCTGCCCTAAAAGCTTCAAGCGTATACTGCAAGGACGAGGAGCACAAGTCTCGCCAGGACAAGTCTCACCGCGCTCTTGTCTCTGAGAACGAAAGCGCTGTGAGCACGCCGAAAGCGCGGTAAAATACATGCTACATGGGCAGAGAGCATGCCTGAGAGGCGCACGCACAAATAATGCAAGCAACTCGTACACTGCAAGCACCGAAGGCTGTGGCCCACACGCGGGCGGCTTGACCTTGGAACACTGCCGAGAATGCAGACGTTCCCTCAGTGAGAGGAGAAAAGGGAAGAGGGAAGCGTGACCCCCGGCCAAACAATAACTAGGCGCGAAGCTATGGTTTGTAGTTTCTTCCTTCTCTCACTAAGGAAGACAATCCATCTCTCTTTAGGCCACGTGCCTGTCTTTTTGAATTGGCTACTTGCTCCCCGAGGGTCGAAGACGAAGCCCTATTTACCAAGTTTTTTTGCAGGATGCCGTGTGGACGAGTCGCGGCGCGTTCCTCTTTTTGTGTTCTACGGGCCCGACTGCGTTTCGTGTTCGGTTGTGTTCAGAGATTACTTCATTGCGCACGATTTCTGGATGTGTGAAGCTGCAGAGAGCGACATCTTCGCGGAAGAGAAAACGTTTGAAAGAAACGGCGCACGCCATATCTTCGCGGCGCGGCTCATCTTACGGATTCTTTGCGCCAAATTTCAACCGTACAGTGGTGACCAGCCTTGTCTAGAGGGCTTGAGCAGTGCGCACTTGGTAACAAAAACCGAAATTAGAGAGCAGCTCCTCATTACAGGGCAATGTTTTCGTGCCTGGTTTGTTTACGAGGCTAGCTGGCGCTACTTCCGTGCAAGCGTTGCAGCTGGACCCTAGAGGCTGCCACAAAATCTGGATTTGTTTGCAAGGAAGTGCACCGCCCGAGCGCTCTAGACAAGGCTGCTCACCACTGTACACGTGAGTGGTGTTTTCGTTTGGTCATATCGGTTGTTTCCTGCCATCAAATTATGGTGTATTCAGCAAAAATGCTTTATCATGAATTGTGTGCGCGAGCCGCTACTTGTTTCTATTTCTTGTTCTGAGCCAGTTGCGTAGCCGCCAGAGGGAGCCTATTCCTGTACAACGCACGACCGCAGCTGCGCAGTTTGAAAGTATTTTTCCCATGCTTTCGTTCGCTTCAGGCTCTGTGCGCAAGAACATTGCCGGCCGTCTCTTCAACGCAACGCATTTGTCCCTGCTCACGATCATTCATTCAGGTAAGCCCAAAAAACAGTCTCCATTCAGAAATGGGCGAGTAAATTAGTGTGCGCGTTTATGTGGCACGTACTGCGCGCAGTGTTTACTTCTACCGCAGCACTGTACCTGGTGCTCATTGGACAGTAATCCTGTTATAATGTTAGCACTATAAGACAACTCCTCCTGCCACTTCGCTTTTTTTGGGGGGTGAAATGACAGCGCCAAAAATTTTGTTTCTACCATGAAGTAGAAAGCAGACGATAAAATATTAATTGTGAAAGGTTCATAGGCAAGAAATTAGCAGCTCATTTGTGCTCTGCGTTTCCTAGCATGCAGCCATTTTCGCACACACTTCGCAATATTCTTTGGCAACCCAGGGAGTGACTTAATCATTCCAGCAGTTTTACTGCATTCCAATGGCAAGGTGCGGTGCTAATGGTGTTAAGTTGATATGTAACTCGCTCTTCAATCGAGCTGAGAAGTAATGGTGAAAAGTGAACTTCTTTAATTCATTTTATTAATGAAAAGGTCTCGACAAGTTGGTGACCAAACATTAGATCGCAAAAGCGCGCTCTATGTCGCCTCTTTTTTTTTTGCCTTTGTATTCTCTTAGTTGATTTCAGCGCTCAGTCCTTGTGAGAGAGTAAGACTAAGTTTGAGGTCACTCTAAGAGATTGAATTCGAGAATACTCTAGTCTCTAAGCTATGCCTGTTATGAACAAGGATTTTGGTCTGGATTAATGCGTCGTGGTAATCTGTCGACGAAAAACGATAAACCATACAGCCCAAAGGACTTTGTGAAAGGACTTTTAGTATATTCAGTGATAGGGAAGTTTCCTTTTTTATCGTGTTAATATGAGGCAGGAAAGCGAGTTTTTTCCCTGATGTTATACCTAAAAATTTGTCGTCATTTTTTTATGCACAACTCTGTTTCGTTCACATGCAGGGTCGGATCTGCCTGTAATCATCGTTCGAGCAAGGAAATAATGGCTACCGCTTTCTCTGCTGAAAACCGGAAACCGTTTTTGTCTGCCCATGATGCTAGTTTGTTGTTGACTGTGTCTTTCACATGTTGATATGTTGGAGGATGTACAAGCTATCTGGAGGTCGTCTACATAAAGTGAATGCATAACGGACCTAGGTATTATTTTGTTAAGAGAATTCATTTTTACAATAAAGAGGCTTGTGCTTACAATACACCCTTGAGGTACTCCATTTTCCTGAATAAAACTCTTCCAAAGGGTTGAGCCTAGGCGGACATGAAATGAACAGTTAGACAAAAAGACTAATGCAGTTCAGCATTCTGCCACGGATGCCGAGTTCAGCTAAGTCCTGAAGAATCCCGAACCTCCAGGTTGTATCATAAGCCTTTTCTAAATCGAAAAAGACTAAACCGTGTTGTTTGTGTATGAAAGCTTCTCTGACAGTATTTTCTAGACGTACTAGGTGATCTGTAGTGGAGCATCCCTTTTTAAAACCACACTGATGGATATCAAGATGTTCACAGGATTGAAGAACAAAGGTTAATCTTATATTCAGGACATTTGAAAAAGATTTGGCGAGGCATCTGGTAAGGGCTATGGGTCTATAACTTCTAGGAGATGTCGGGGGTTTACTAGGTTTAAGAAACGGTACAATGTTAGCTTTTTCCAGGCTTCAGGTATTTTCCCTGATATCCAAACTGTGTTAAAGAATCTTAATTTTAAAAGTGCTTCTACGGCAGGCTCAAGAAGATGGGCAAGCATTTCATAATGTATTTGGTCAGGCCCTGGAGCAGTGTTTTTTCCGGCAGACAGTACTCTATTTCTTGGAGGGTAATTAGATTGTTGTACTTTTCATTAGCACCACCACTTGTTGGAAGTCTTTGTTTTCCGGCTGTGTTTTTGTATTTTAAAAAAGACTGCATATAGTGTGATGAACTTGAAGCTCAACGAAATGTTCCCCCAATATGTCTACCTTTTCCCTATGCTTGTTTGTGTGCTAGGTGTCGTCAAAAAAGGAATCGTGAATGGTGAAAAGTTGCCATTTAATTTCCGAACCTGCTCCCACATTTTCTTTAGATGTAATTTTACTGTTTATAGAAGAGACGTAACTCTGTCATGATCCTTTCTCGGCAGTGCGACGGACGTACCGAGCTTTAGCTCTTGCCTATTTTAAATTTACGAGAATTTCATGTGTCGGATACCTGCGAAATTTACCCCAAGCTCTATTTTGTTGTTTTCTTTTGATTCCGTGCAGTATTTTGTCCATCACACTTTAGGCTTTTGTCGCACCACTCCTGATGACTGAGGAATAGCTGTGAGTGCGGCAGTTATGACAGAATTCGTGAACTTTTCATTTATCTGGTCGATGGTGAGATGTTCTAAAACTACATATTCTAAAGTTGTCTTTGCTGTAAACAGTGACTAGTCGGCAAGGTGAAGCTTCCACCGCCGCGGTTTTCTTGGGATTATTTCCGATTAGGATGATAAAGCGATTAGTATAGGGAGGTGATCCTGGCCGCGGGGGTCGAATTTTGATGGAGGCGAAATTCTAGAGGCTCGTGTAAGTGCGATGTCAATGCACTTTAAACGCTGTCGTACTGGTTCTCAATGATATCCCTTTTAAAATCGTTAAAAACAGAAGGTGAACTAAACAACAAATCTAAAAGTTCATTTTCCCCGAGTTAGGGGAGCAGTATGTGGCTTTTTCTGTATTTAAAAGACATACATTACTTTAGAGGGTAAAATCTTAGATTATTTGACCCCTAGAGTCACAGCGCTCGCTTCCCCAAAAGGAGGAGTCAGCGTTAAAATTCCAAACTACTATATATCGCTCTAGACGTTCATCGATGAGGTCTTGTAGATCGCGGACTGTTAGTGTAAAATGTGGAGGAATATATACAGAACAGAGAGAAATTGTTTTATAGCTGACGACACTGATCGCAAACACTTCAAGTTTGTTTTAAGTTTGACTTCTCTAGCACGGACGCCTCTTTGTACGACAATTGCGACGCCTCCCGAGAGTATATTCGCATGCTCACGATCGCGTCTAAAAGTTTTATAATTTCTAAGGATATTTACATGTTGCGGGTCTAGATTGGTTTCCTGAAGGCATAAAGCTACAGGAAGCATTGACCCTATAATATGTTTATGTCACTGCACCTTTTGAACAGTCCTCTACACTTCCACTACTTTAAGAGTCTTCTTTGTATGTTTTGGTTGGAAATGGAAGAAATTTACTTCGGTTTTGGGCCCGTAATGAGGGCACGGTCTTTTTGCGCTCAAGAGAGCTGTTCCGCCGCTGTAATGCGGGCGGATTGGGAGTTATGGCCATCACCTCACAGGAGGTGCTGGAAGACCGCGGAGAAATCGCGGGTGTGTGATTTTCAGGCCTCCGCCGGAAGGGCGAAGTACTGCGGGTTGCCGACCCGTGGGCCGGCACTCCCTGTTTTAGAGATGACAGCGCACCCTGCGCTATCTTCCCGGGGCGCAGATGGTCCTGCATCAGGCTCACTATGCGTGGCCTGGGCAGGTGCCGAAGGCCGGTGTGGTGTGCCGCCCCATTGCACTGCATCGGCGAAATTTGTTATTGCTGTGAAGAGGAATGTCCCTTGTGTTTGTTTGATTCGTTGACATGCTTCCTTGAATGTTTTTTTCTTCTGTTTTATAGTTATTATCTCCTTCTATGTCTTCCAGATCGGACATGACCTTGAGTACGCGGGGTGATCCCCTTCAAAGTTAGCGCACTGTGGTCATCTGATAAACATTTGGCAGAGGTTTTGCGGCCACGAACTCTGAGCCATGACCGAATTTTTGACATTTGAAGCAGCGGCGAGGATTTGGGACAAAGGCAGCGCAAACTTCACGAAGGACGCAGAAAGGGGAGACGAGACACAGGCGCTGACAAACAACTGAAATTTTATTGCTCTGACACATGGGTAAATTATACTCAAGGATTCAAAAACAACAAGAAGGGTGAGACATGAATCACAGAGAATCGCAGCGGGAAACGAGCAGGAAGTCATGACTGTTGAGCTGTCGAAAGGAAACGAAATTCCTTATCCAGAAGGGCCAGGAATGGGGTGCTGACACAGCGGTCTTTTAGGCTCGCGATATTTTTGGCTTCAATTATCTCTCGCGTGATTTGGTCACTGCACCTGCTCAGCACGCTCGTGTCACTCCAGTGAGGAGTGCATTTACAATCGCGGCAATGAACGCCCACATGGCCTGAGATTCGTGTGCTTGCATTGTAGTTGTGCTCTGACAGTCTTTTGTTAAGCATCTGCCGTTTTGGCCTACGTAACCATGACCACAAGACAAGGGAATTGAGTAAACTACGCCTTGAGCACAACAAACAAACCGATCGCGATGATTCATGGTGCAGCCAACGTATCTGCGGCCCATCTGATTTACACACTTGCACAGGATTGACAAACGATCTGGGGCTGAAAATGCGGCATCTATTCCTACTTTTTTTTTCCGATCGGACTCAGGGAATGTGAAATCCCGTGTAAGTAAGGAATCACGGCGATATTCTTATTCCTGTCCCTTTGACGTGGTTCTTTTTTTGTCAGCATGGCCTCGGCCACCGATGATAAGAGCGTGAGAGGGTAACCAGCCTGCACAAGTCGGCGCGTCTGGTTTAAGAAACTATCTTCAAGTTTGTGATTGTATGATTTTTTGACTGCGTTATAGAAGCAGGAGTCAACAATACTGCGCTTAACTTCGAGTGAGCTGAATCAAAGGGCAGAAGGGATTTCTTGACTCGAGGCTCAAAGGCCCAGCACACAAGACTGTTGTCAAAACGGTGTCCTAATTCTACAAAACGTAAGAAACCATTAGAAGGCAGTTTGTGCCTGGCAATCAAATAGCTCAGTATGCTAGCGAAATTGCAAAGAACCTTTGAAGCTTCGAATGGGATGGCCTGATGTTCGCATTCTATCACGACAAGATCGTCGTCGGCAAACCGGAAGATCTGCTTCACATTGCTACACTGAAAGAGGTTGTGTAACGCTCTGTCCTTCATAGCTATGTAACGATCACTGAGTACTGGAGCAATGGAAGAACCTATACATATGCCATTTTTGAAGAAAAAGTTAACCATTCTATTCTGCGAATGTGGACCTTAAGTACACAAAAAATAGCTCGAGAGAGACGGCAGTTGAAATGCAACTCTCGTTCTGGAATTTTATGGATCCATGCTAGTCAATATAATACTTGATGCAAGTGATCAAGTCGTCATGAGGGATGGCATAGTATAAGTCCTTAATGTAAATAGAAAAGCCTACGCACGCCTTTTCGGAGTTGTCTTTTAAAAGCTTAACCACAGGTTCTGCATTATTTACCAAAAATGGGTAACAGTTAGTAGCCTTAGTTGCTTTTGTGAAAAGATGCAACAGATTTCTGCTAAATCCCTGTCTCTGAAACAACGACACGGAAAGGATAATCTACGTCATGAGTTTTAACAGAGAAAAACATTTCTAAGCACAATTAGTTGCTGTGATTTATTGCACTACTTAACTTTTGCATGTTCAGGAGTTCACACAGTTTCCTGGCCCCGTTCTTTATCTTCTTCAACGACACGTTGTCGCATGCATCGAAGGACGATCCTATGGCTTCGAAGGCCACGGCTTTGTAGTCTCCTTTCGGTAAAACTGCGAATACGCCTACCTTTTCAGCGGGAAGAAGACAAAGTTCGTTCTCCTTTAGGTGGGACACAGTCTTCCCCAGGGGTAGTCTCTTGCTAACCGGCTTAGAGCGGGTCCACACGTCTACTTCCTCGGAAACGCACCGGCCCACTTCAGCTCCAGAAGCGAGTCTGAAGACGTTCTGAACCATGCTCAGAAGTTCAGGAGCCGATCTCTTCCGCTCAACAGCAAACATGGGCCCGCAAGCCAAAACGTCGTGGACAGCGTTGGGGACCTCGGCATCACCGAGAAGGCGAACGTGGTTTCTGTTGGAGGGTAGTTTCTTCGCTACAAGCAGGCGAAGATTTGGAAGGGTAAGCTGCCACAGCAGCTCAGAAGAGTTGGGAAAACTGACGGCACAGTTCTCTCAAGTCACCGTTCGGCTTTGAAGCTTGCAGCAGAAACCACAGGTGGTCCTTGAAAAGACGCCTTTGTCTGTGCAACTCAGTCCGCACTAGCTTGCAAAACCGGAGACCATGTCCAAAAGATGGTGGAAAGCCTCCAAATAAGATCAGGATGTTTGGTGGCAAACCACGTTGCGGATACAGAAGCTGAGCAATCACCGCCCTGCATGAAACTGCTGCGATGAGAGGCACCAGGCGGTGTGGGTCATACAAGGACAAAGAACGGATGCTGGATGTACTAGAAATGAACTTAAAGGAATCATCACGAGCTAGTTGGTTTTCCATCACACGAAAACAGCGCAAACTTCACGAAGGCCGCAGAAAGGGGAGACGAGAGACAGTCGCTCACTAACAACTGAAATTTTATTGCTCTGACACATCGGTAAATATACTCAACGCATCAAAAACATCAAGAAGTATAAGCCATGAATCATACATAATCGCAGCAGGAAACGAGCAGGAATTCATGACTGCTGAGCTGTTGAAAGGAAACAAAATTCCTTATCCAGAAGGGCGAGGATGGGGTGCTGCTGACACAGCGGTCTTCTAGACTGGCGATTTGTTTGGCTGCAATTATCTCTCAATTATCTTCAATTATCGCCTTAATGTTAATTCCATTGACATTAAGAACTTATACTATGCTGTCCCTCATGACGACTTGATGACTTGCATCAAGGATTGTATTGACCAGCATGGATCCGTAAAATTCCAGAACGAGTGTTGCATTTTAAGTGCCGGCTTTCTCAAGCTACTTTCAGTGTACTTAAGGTCCTCATTCGCTGAATGAAATGGCTCACTTTTTCTTCAAAAAATGGCATATGTATAGGTTCTTCCATTGCTCCGGTACTCATTGTGATCTGTACTTAGCTATGAAGGACAGAGCGTTACACAACCTCTTTCAGTGTAGCAATGTGAAGCAGATCTTCCGTTTTGTCGACGGCAATCTTGTCGTCCTAGAATGCGAACATCAGGCCATCCCATTCGAAGCTTCAAAGGTTCTTTGCAATTTCGCTAGCATACTGAGCCCTTTGATTGCCACCCACGAACTGCCTTCTAATGGTTTCTTACGTTTTGTAGAATTAGGACACCGTTTTGACAACAGTCTTGGGTGCTGGGCCTTTGAGCCTCGAGTCAAGAAACCCCTTATGCCCTTTGATTCAGCTCACTCGAAGTTAAGCGCAGTATTATTGACTCCTGCTTTTTTAACGCAGTCAAAATATCATACAATCATAAGCTTGAAGATAGTTACTTAAACTAGACGCGCCGACTTGTGCAGGCTGGTTACCCTCCCACGCTCTTATCATCGGTGGCCGAGGCATTGCAGACAAAAAAAAAAGAACCACGTCAAAGGGACAGGGATAAGAATATCGCCGTGGTTCCGTACTTACACGCGATTTCACATTCGCTGAGTCAGATCGGAAAAAAAAAGTAGGAATAGATGCCGCATTTTCAGCCCCTGATTGTTTGTCAACCCTGTTCAAGTATGTAAATCAGATGGGTCGTAGATACGTTTTCTGCACCATGAATAATAGCGATCGGTTTGTTTCCTGTGCTCCAGGCGTAGTTTACTCAATTCCCTTATCTTGTGGTCATGCTTACGTAGGCCAAACCGCAGATGCAATGACAAAAGACTGTCAGAGATCAACTACAATGTAAGCAGCACACCAATCTCAAGCCATGTGGGCGTTCATTGCCGCGATTGTAAATGCACTCCTCACTGGAGTGACACGAGCGTGCTGAGCAGGTGCAGTGACCAAATCATGCGAGAGATAATTGAAGCCAAAAAATCGCAAGCCTAAACGACCGCTGTGTCAGCACGACATCCGTGGCCCTTCTGGATAAGGAATTTCGTTTCCTTGCGACAGCTCAGCAGTCATGATTTTCTGGTCGTTTCCTGCTCCGATTATCTATGATTCAAGTCTTATTTTTCTTGTTGTTTTTGATGCCTTGAGTATACTTGCCGATGTGTCAGAGCAATGAAATTTTTGTTGTTAGTCATCGCCTGTGTCTTCTCTCCCCTTTCTGCGTCCTTCGTGAAGTTTGCGCTGTTCTCGTTGTGATGGAAAACTAACTAGCTCGTGATGTGTTCTTGGGACAAAGGGTTGTAGAGTTACCTTGAAATATCCTACTTCTATGGATTCTGGGAGCAAGCTAGAGGCAAGAGTGAGGACTATATGCTTTATGGGTATTTCATTATTATCTTTACGAATGTTTATTCTTCGGGGCTTCTTTCACGTGTTGTTCTTTAAAACCCTCCAGCATTTCTTCCTCGGTGATATTCAAGAAATCGTATCCTGAAATGGCACCTTTGAGAGTATTCAGTGATCGATGTGCACTAACAAAGACAGCAATGTTCCAAAGTTTGTTCAATCTCAATTTTTTTATTATTTTTGTGGTCACGGAACTGGAGGAGGATGTCGCCGCTGGCTCGTTTTGTCACCTTGTGGCCAAAGCCAAACGCTTGAGTCAGAGTTGAGACTATGAACGGGGATATTTTCCTGGCTGGCATTTCCGCTTCTTCGCTATCTATGACACGATACTTCTGGAACGTGTCCTGGTTTTTGGTCATGAACTCACCAGTTACTTCTGTCCGCCCTCTTTTCTGAGGGTGATCATTTACTGCGGAAGGCGCAGCCATAGAATCAATGCGTTTTTCGGCCGTGGTGCCAGCCACCCACCATGGAGCCCAACGAGGGGACGGGGCAGGAACTTGAAAGCAAGCTCTGCCCGCGCCAGCTGTGCACCCCAACTATAACCTGATGTAACGTAATTCAGTGTAGTTCGCCATACAAGGTTAACCCTCGCCGCCTGGAAAAGAGAGAGAGAGAGAGATATAGAGCCAATAAGAGAGGAGATGACGGGAAAGCTTCGAGAAGGAAAAAAGGAAAGTGAAAGATAGACAGGACCGGGAAAGGCGACTGCCTATTTCCCCCGGTCGGGTAAGGCCGGAGGTATCGTCTACAGGAAGCAGGGGCCAAAGCGGTGTGCTGCCTCCGACAAGGGGCCTTAAAGGTCCGAAGCTCGGCATCGGCGAAACCACCAGGATCGCCTTTTCCCCGGACACGGCGCTGCCACGCACGGCTAAGCGGGGATACTGGGCGCACGTGGTGTCGCACAGTACACACAGTCATCTGCTTTCACAGATGCCTCCTGCGGGGCGTCAGATTTTTTATACGAATGCTGGGAAAACTGGCACCACATGGAGGTCGGCCAGTGGCGAGTATGCGTAGATGAATTACAACTATAGGGATCTCTGAAGTAGCAGGTTGGTCAGCATACTGTGTGCGTCCTACGGTCGCATGATGGCGGCATATTTTTCTTTCCATCTCTGTGATTATCTGTACCACCTGACTGTACACACACACGCGCCGGGTTTGCTCGTAATGATACTAGATATTCATGCTTTCGCGTTAAACCGAAAGTACTTAAAAAGTACTGAAAAGTACTTGAATATAAGTACCGTCGCGTTTATTTTACATCTAACCTAACATGGACAAGCCAAGTTGAGTACTCTACGTCCAAAGCCTGCAGAATGCTAAATTTCTGAAAACAAAATTTCAATAAAGCACCGTCTAATGTCAAACTCCTGTATTTCACTTATCAACTAAGCAGCTTATCAACTATCAGCTTATCAACTAATGTCACGTCTCTTAAAAACCACCTTGGCTGGGGATCTTTAGGTAACCGTAGGAAACATTTGAGATTGCAAATCATGCATCGCATCTATTTTGGAAAACTGAGACCGGTATCTACTTCAACCTCACTTTTTTTCTAGGCAAGTTGATCATCAGTGCAAGATCCGAGAGATTAAATGTCGCACAGATGTTTACAAAACCTCGTTCTTTCAACCGACGATCGATGAGTGGAACAGGCTACCAGCCGGCGTCACTGAGTGCTGCACGGAAGGTCATTTCCGCGCATTCTTATCTGATGTGTGACGTGGTGCGCAGTTGCCTTGCGCGTGTCTTTTTCATTTCATTAGTGTCATTTTATTTGTGGAGCGTGGTTGTCTTCCTTCAGTGCATGCTTTTCCTCATCTATTACTTAAGTCATTGTATTTCTGTTATCATGTGTACTGTCGGCCAAATGAGCAGAAGTTGTTGTGCTTCCCCCTCCTGCAATAATGCCCTGGGGCGCTGCAGCTATCTGTAATAAATAAATTGTAAAGACGAAGACGAATATTCCGTGTAGCGGCGACAGTGCCATCGCTGCGCGTGCTTTGGGCTCGCTTTGGCTGACCGTAGATTGTTGCCGCCCTGCTCCAGAGGTCCCAGTGCCTTTAATAAACCCCCGTCGTACAAAATAAATAAATCTCACCGAGGCTTACGTTCGGATTTCGTTTAGCAATTTGTACTTCCAATTGGCTTCATAAAGCTTTGGAAGCCTGGACGTGCGAGAGCACAGGTCTCAACAAACTATAGCCCATCTTGCGCACATGATAGCTTAGACCCGCTATAGAGCTGTTCTCGCTTCAGAAATTCCCGAACGCGTCTTACTCATAAAAACTCGCAAGTGCGCCTAATCTTAGTCTTCAAAGTTTTTGTACGCGTAAAACTGCATGTTCTCCAGCAGCCTGCGCGTTTTTAGCCGTAAATATGGTAGCTTTATTAAAACACCTTTCAAATGTACCCTAGCCGCCGCGGAGGCTCTTTGGGTACGGCGTCGTGGCCCTCCGCACGATATTGCAGGTGTCATCGCTGTTGTGGATTTCGATGAAGGCAAAATGCGAACACTGTCACTACTTGATCATTTTTTGCGCTTTAAATAACCGCATATAAATTAAATAAATGCATATCCTCAACTACATTGTGCCGCAAAGCCACAGGGCAGTTTTGGCGAGAAAAATATTTATAAAAGAATAACTGAGACGCTCTAGCCTATTTTATCACTTGCAAACCTCGAGCAAATGCTGCGAACAGCGTAATATTGCTTGTGTGCGCTGTTGCGCTTGAAAGTAAGCAGGTAGCTACGGAACAACAAGTTGGATAAGCCTCCTTCATTTATTGATACTTCACAACAGTACTGTTGCACTCACTAGGAGACTAACGTAGTCGCGGAGACTTCACTCTCGCACGTAGTTTTGTTGTAGACTGAGTACACGCCTGTCTTGTTGCACTCCCGGTAGAAAGTCTCGTTGCAGGCAGACCATCCTGAGGTAGCGTATGGTGCTTTTACCCATATACCACAGAGTTTGTTGTTAGGCTCGCTTGGTGACGTCAAGGCGCCTGCAAAACAAGCGAGAATTAAATATGATCTCTGATTTGTAACGTCTTCACGTCTAAGCGACTCTTCCTTTCTCCGTTGTAAAAGCGCTCACATTGCTTTCGCTTCACTTGTAACCCATCCGCTGTTCTCGCGATATCTCGAAAGAGACTAATAACCTTGAGAAAGTTAGTAGTTATGTGCTTACTAACTTCTCGCCAAAGAGGAACTATCACATGTTCAGAGTGCCAACCATTTTATTCCGAAATGAGCGAAAGAGTTCATAGAGTTTCAGTATAGCGGACTTTGCGCGATTACGTACATTCGTGGAATAGCGGGGTTCAGACTGCACATGCGGAGGACAGTAGGGTCGAATCGCGCTATGATAAGCACGCATTTTCAAAAGTTCGCGTTTCGGCAGTTGCGGCTTTTGCGCACTCATCGTGAAAACATAGCGGCGTCCTTCCAAACCAGAGCCGCCCGCTTCGTCCGAATAAGCAGTTCGCGCGGTTCCGGTCGGCATGTTTAGCGGCAACTACTGGTGTCGTTGCCTTCCGCTGTGACTGATCTTGATTCGACAACAACTTTCGAGCTGCAATTCAGCTCATTTTTTTAGATACGCTCCCGATTCTGCCGCCCTCAAGCCTAACGGGGCCGCCTGGTGCGCTGCAGCCGTCTTCAACTGCTCGGAACACAATCGAAATATGTTTTCAACTTGGCCAGAGTGTTTTATGTATTTTGAATAATTCATTACGGTAACTATTATTAAATATGCATCAGTATTCAAGGATTGCATGTAATGCAATCGAAAATAATCTTGCTCGAGCGATCTGCAATTAGCATTTTCCTAACTAAATGTCGCTAGAGCGTTTACGTTTCTTATTTCACATATTTTAAATCGTACACACATTTCCTTGAGCATTTTGCTGGCCGAAATGAGCGGTTCTGTAATAATAGTTTTCAAGGGGCTCGAAAATATATTCTCGTGAGATTTAGCAGCTCTTGCGACCATTTAAAAAGACCCTTCCGCCTGTGTGTAATGTAGACCACGTTTAACGTTTTCGGAACGCAATACCAAAACTCTCAGCAGAGATAAGTTGCTTACAGCACGTTAAGCTAATTTGCCATGCGTACGATATCACGGTGACGTAATATTAAAATTCGCTATTAATAATTTCGTGCATGGAAGTACGACAACCATATTATCAGCTTCTTAATGTTATTGCCGCTCTCATAACAACGAAACGGAAAGGAATTAAAATTTAAGGCAATTGAAGACATTTTTGCTCAAAACTAGCGCAAAACTGCATTGAAAAAACGCCTCTAATTAACTACGACCAAAACCCATCGATTAATATTATTAGGCCACATTCGATACTGACAGCATAAAATTATTTTTTAGAGCTTGTTTCTATTCCAACTAGCTGTATTTATTTTGAGAAACTACACAGAGTGTACAGTAGCAAGCATATTCTCGTTTCTGAACTCCATGCCTAGAGAAGATCATTAATCTGAAGAGTTGATCATTTGTTACTTGATTTCGACCAACCGGAACGTTAACATGCCGCTCGTACTTTTCTGCTAGAGACGTACCATTGCCTGTATATTTTATTGCAATACGAACTTCATTATTCCTGTCAATAATATACAGACCCCACGTTATACAAGGAAATTAAAAAGCAGTGCGCTAAACTGAAGACGAGAAAATGGCAGAGCTGGCACTGGCGCCGTTTGCGTGTCTTCCGTCACTGGCATCTTATTAATTCTACTCTTAAAACCGCAATGTCAATAACCAACAAGCCTACAGAAAAATATTTCTTGTTCTTTAAGGTATGTCGCTCGACAGTTTTATCTAGCTGTTAGGTTTAAGTCAACTTAAACCACTCTGAAACCAGCTGCATTCAGAATTAGGGAAATATTCCTTTTAAATATTTGATCGAGTGCTATCAAATAAAAGGTCTGATGTGGAAGTCCTAATTTTTCAACATATTTACAGCAATAGTCAGGTCGATTGTTTCCTCTAGAAACGGTACCGCACTGTGATAGAGAAAGGCAATGATAGCCCATGAAATCTTGATAGCGTCTGATAGGCCCTGAAATAATAACCACTGAAATCAAGGAAAGACTACAGGAATGCATTTTTTTCACGTTCATATATTGGAAATTTAGCAGCGTATTCATTCTCTACCCCCAAACTACACACTTAGAAAAAGGAGAAAAAAAACTTCCACTTGCCACCGGTTGGATCAGAACCCAAGACTACCGAGACCGTGTTAGGACTGAACTTGAGAAAGTAACCGTCTTTGTCAATTGGTTGAGAGCCATTGCATTCACGGTTGTACTTTGGAAAGTGAACCGCGACATCTGATGTGAACCAAGAGACCTAAACAAGTACCCAACTTTGTCCGACTCTGGTATGAACTCTTGAGAAAACAGTGGCATGTCAGTTATATGTGTATTGCGAATAGCGCGTTCAGTACACACAAAACCACATGGGCCACATGCAAATGCAACGCCAGTTCCTCGCCCAATTACCAGCAGAACTGGTAGTCCTGAACCACACGATCTTAGAGAAAATTCGAGGACGCTACAGCAAGTTGACGCCCTCGGGTGATAATTCGAGAAATCACCATACGTCCTTTATATGGACACTGCCAGCTACCTGGACACCCCACAAACCACGAGCGTAGTGGACACTAACGGGACCGGCGACAAACAAAGCTCTTGTTCCATACACAAGCGCTCGAGCAGGACGGCCGGAAAGCCAGCAATAGCGCTTCCCATGCGCTGCATCTGCATGAACCTGGAGAATGAAGGCATAACGATCCGGACCGTCCTAACCAACTTACAAGCTGGTGGTGGAGCGTACAGCTGTGGCGTACTCTGAAAGCAGGCGCGACGCATTCTCCAACACTATTCCCAGGACACACTTCCCCTTGTTCGAATCGTCTGCCCACCAGGCCATGCTTACCTTTATATATTCTCATAACTTCCTTGCAGCGCTGTAAAAGCGAGAGGCCTCTTCAGGCAAAAACGAGTGCGTCAAACGTGTTCCTGCGCGCCTCGTCATGTGTTCGCGTTGTGCGCAGGTATGGTTGGAAAAGAGGAATGAAATAACATGAAGCAGCCTTAGAATAGGGTATGCACGCTCGTGCTACTAGTCAAATACGTACTTTTATTTCAGAGTATGCAAGCGAAGACGTAACTATAACTTCAGACTAGTGGCGCCATCTGGTTTTACAACAGAATCCATATCTGTCAACGCACGTTCTTCTTCAGGCAAAGGCTTGGCCTAATCGCTCACAGGTTTCGCGGTGAGATGAGACAAAACGTAAGCCCGCTGCCCTGTTTGTTACCAGAAGTGTTCAAATAAGAAAGGCCGCTGATGGGTCCTCAAAGTTAGTGTCGCTGCCCGCATCTATGAGAGGCCCTTGAACGAAGTACGCATTTAATTACAATGCATTGTTTCATAGACATCTACTCCCGATGAGAGATCGGATCTTTTGCTTTTGTCAGTAGCCGAGTACCCACATTTGAACGCGATCGCGGTGGCCACCGTTCAATAGAGGCGGAACGCAAAAGGCGCCCGTGTGCTGTGCGGCGTCAGTGTCGATGTCACCGGCGCTCGCATCCGCGGTGTTCAGCGTGGCTGCTCACGAGAGCCCGAAAAATGGTGACGGCGATACCTATGGGCATTCATCGCGGATAGAGCTTTCGGTCTAAAAGGATAATGATTGCCAACTACGCCGTGGTCATTTGTTTAGAGCGAAGCATGAGAACGTGCATGCCGGTGTATGGGTTTTTTTCAGTAGGAAAGGCAACAAAGGTTGAGCAATAAATTAACGATTACTCCGTACTACTGAGTGGAAAGCACACGTTTTCCTGATTTCTGACTACCTTTCTTCTTGTCATATTGTGACGAAGACGACGAAGCTGGCAGTGGCGCGGGACGGCGTGCTCGCGCTAGGCCAGCGGCTATTAAATCATCTTTTGTTCATGGTTCATCATGCCTCATTCTTCGGCTGGTCGCCACGTTACATTTGATGGAGGTGCTGGGGTCCCTTCTTCGCCATCCTGGTCCCGGAGCTTCGGTGTCCTGCGCCTGCCCTGGACGTCGGCCGTGAGTGCCTGGTCCGCGCCGCCCGGCCATGCCCCAGCCCGCCCTACCTGAACCAACCTCGCCGCTCACCCCAGCCTCGTCCCCCGCCCGGACCACAAGACACGACGACCCAAGACCCGACCGACCCGAGACACGACCGACCCAAGACCCACACGTGAAGACACCGCCCCCCTGCCCCTGCCGTCCGGTGCGTCCACGGACCTCGGCCGTCAGCTCCTGGCACCCTCCGGCCCGGATGCTTCGTGGACCGGGACTCATCCTTCGATCATCTCATCCACTGTGGCGGCCAGCACCTCACCACTTTCTCCTTTTCGTCCCATCCTCTGAAGCTCATCACCATTTTGCGCGTTTCTGTCACCGATTGGTACGATCGCTCGGTGGCCCTGGGAAGCGTGACGAACACGACGAAGCTGGCAGTGGCGCGGGACGGCGCCTCGGGCTAGGCCAGCGGCCATTAAATCATCTCTTGTTCATGGTTCATCACGCCTCATTCTTCGGCTGGCCGCCACGTTACAATATGATATGCAAAAGTTTTCATCTCTAGTAACACAAAATGTCTATTTATGTTGACTTGTTTTTCCCTTTCATATTGGAGATCCTGTGTAATATCGAAGGCAGTGCGAATCGGTGGTTGTAGGCATTGACGGGTGTCATAAACGGATGGTGCGTTTGCAAAGGCGTTCCTGCGCGCCGCAAGGCCTGAATTATGGTTTGCTTCTAAACATTGCACTGTATCTTCGTATGCAACTACCTACCCAAGCAGCCCAGGTAATCGGCCTAATATTGGCAATGTATCGGCAAAGACTGGCCTTACAAAGAACTTGTCTTGTGTTGGGTTTAATGGCGCATAAGAGACTAAGGCTATCATGCGCCAAGCTGGAAAAATTGGTTTGAGCTGAGTTTGAAAACAAAGTGGATAAAAACGGTAGTGTAAAGGGCCTAAAAGTTATTGTTACTACCTAGTTGATGAAAGGCAAGGATTTTAGAAATGTCTTATAGCAGAAACTTTTAAAGCATGGGTAATTTCCGCGGACATCCTTTGCTCAGCAAGGATTTCGAGGCTCCCAGCAACTCAGATAAAGACCTCAGCCTCCTTCTCATGATTGAGAAAGCGGCTGAGGTGTATAACTGTATGTAGTGAAGCACAGGGTGAGTAAATTAGAGTTTCTGAAGAATACTGGCTTCCCTTGAAATGCTAAAAGCACAGGGTATACTGACAAGTGCATCTTCACCTAAAATCAATGCCGGATGAAAAGGAATGTGTTCTTTGTAAAATGTAGTGAAATGTTTTTTCCTTAATGATTCAAGTTTCGTACATGAGAATAATATGTGGTTTGCTGTTAGTTCCTCTACGCACTTTTCGCAAACAGGTTTGTCTTCTTTTGTAAGTAGGAAGTTGTGTGCGAGATGTGTGTGTCCTATACGGAGACGGCATAAATTAACTTCGGTGAATCGTTTTTGGTGTGAGCATGATTTCCAGTCGTCTAGGATGGGTTTTACTAAATGTAGCTTAATAATTCTTTCAATATTTCATTGCGACTGCCATTTATTTCTTAGCTTACACTGTACCAACTTCATACCATCTTTGTAGGGAATGTTCACTTTCCTTATTTCTTTATTATGAGCTTCTCCAGCACATTCATCCGCTTTCTCATTGCCAGTGTTTCCAATGTGGCTGGGAACCCAGCAAAATTTTATGTCTTGTCCCTGTATTGTGGCTGTTATTATGTTGTCTATGATATCACCAATTAGTGCTGTCACTGCTTTTCTATGGTGAAGTGAGGTTAGTATGCTGAGAGAATTAGTCTAAATGATACTGTTCTGAAGGTCCTACAGAGTACCATACCGAGTTGTGTTGTGTTGTGTTGGGTTTAATGGCGCATAAGCGGTTAAGGCTATCATGCGCCAAGCATAAAAGTACTATAGTGAAGCCATCCATTTCCAATACTGGGTCGACTACCTCTCTACTTTCTCTACAGGCTTTAGATAACAACTTTTCAACTTTTTTAAAAATCCACAGGTCATCTACTTGTTATTAGCTACCAACTCGTCGTTGGCACTGACGACCACATTGGTAATGAAAATTTCACTAGCAAAATTCAGATAATTAACTAGACAATTAACACAATCTCTAAACTAAACGACGTCAGTCACGGCTGGATTTTCGTATATTTATCAGCCAATATATAAGTAAGCCTTTTAGAACTTACTCGCCGAAACGGCCGGTTTGACAAAAAAAATAAATAGCACCGAGTTTTTCAACTCTACAAAACCTGTTTTGCAACAACAATAAGCGATTCGATAAGAAAATTTTTGTTACGAAATAAGGATGGTAGTAAGAAGCTCCTACATACGGTTGTTGTAAGATACGTAAACGAGTTCCATAACCGTGCAGTTGTTGTCCGTGTAGAGGAACCTGTATGCAGCTGGGGGACCACCTGGTAAAATAATACAAGATGCAGGCGCATTACAGCTCTGGTCAACCTAAAAACATGAAATGGTACTCAGCATTGCAAAGGATAAAATATACACAAACAATTTGCTATTATTACGGAACAAATAAGTGAGCATATGACTAAATATACAACGAAATATTTTTCCCGTAGAGGTTCTCTGAAAAATACAAAATCACAGAATTGCACGCACGAATGGAAATCTGCGAATACAAATCAACGGACATAAAAGTAGATTAGTGGTTCCAATGAGGGCAGCGTACGCAATATTAAACTGTGCTTAATACTAGGGGTTCTTGATTTTTTTTTTTGGTGCAGGATCACGTATTAACAGGTTGTCAGCCTTTAGGCGTGCTCACTCAAGTCTAACAAACAAAACATTTGGCCACACAAGCCAGATAGGTCTCGTGCATACCCTAATGTAGCGCCATACGAGATCCTAGACTGTTCGACCGGATCAAGAGCCCGTTCAAGCGCAACTTTGCACGAGGTTAAGTTATTATTCATAGGCAGACCGCTATATTTATGGCCACAGCCATTATTGCAGCCATTGCAGCTATGCTTTTTTGGCGTGGTTCGTTTAGGGGCTTTAACGTCCAAAAGCGACTCAAGCTATTAGAGACACCGTAGTGAAGTGGTCCGGAGATTTCAACCAGCTGGGGTTCTTTAACGCGCACTGCCATCGCACTTTACAGGGTCCTCTAAAATTTCACCTCTATTTAAATTCGATCGCCGCGGCCGGTATCGACCCGCGTCTTTCGGGTCAGCAGCCGAGCACCATCACAACTGCGCCATCGCAGCGGCCTGCTATGCTTTTTGCGATTCTGTCATCAGCTCTACGAAGTGAAATCACCCACTCACACCGTACACCTCTTCACGTTAAAATGCGGCACCTGGCATCCTCTCTATCAGCCTAGCTACGCCCACTGCAGGGCAAAGGCCTCTCCCATATCTCTTCAATTAACCCTGTTTTCTGTCAGCTGCGGCCACCGTATCCCTACAAACTTCTTAATCTCATCCGCCCACCCAACTTTCTGCCACCCCCGCTACGCTTGCATTCTCTTGGAATACACTCCGCTACCCTTAAGGACCAGCGGTTACCTTGCTTTCGCATTACATGCCCTGCCAAAGCCCATTTCTTCGCCTTGATTTAGACTGGCATTATTAACCTGCGTTTGTTTCCTCACCCATTCTGACCGTTTCAGGTGTCTTAACGTTAATCGTATCATTTTTCTTTCCACAGCTCGCTGCTTTGTCCTTCACTTAAGCTGAACCCTCTTTGCTAGCCTCTACATTTCTGCCTAATAGGTGAGCACCGATAAGATACAGCGGTTGTATTCTTTTTTCTTGAGGGGTACTGGTAAACTCCTATTCACGATCTGAGAGAACGTGCCACAGGCGCTCCACCCCATCCTTATTCTTGTAGTTATTTCCCTCTTATGATCTGGATCAGCGGTAACTACCTGTCCTAGGTAGACGTGTTCCCTTACCACTTGGAGGTCATCGCTACCAAACTTGAACTGCTGTTGAACGTTAGTTTTTGGACCCACCGTTCTGCTTTGCCTCTCTAACTCATTGTTCATGCTTTGCAGTTTATCTACTGCGTGACTTAGCAAGGCAATGTCAAAAGCAAATCACAGATTACTAAGGTATTCTCCATTAGCTATTATTACCAACTCATCCTTATTGCCAGCTGTATCCTGCTTGATAAGGAATCCCGCACCTAGTTCTCGCCTCTTAGCTAATCCACAACAGCACAGTACGTTCCCGCCTCTTAGTAGTGTATACGCCTCATCTGTCCTCCTAACCTCGCTAAGTCCTATGATATCCCATTTAATACCTGCCAGCTTCTCTAACATCACTGCTAGACTAGCCTCACTGGATAAGATTCTAGCGTTAAACGTTGCCAGGTTCCGTTTCCAATGACGGCCTATACGGAGCCAGAGATTCGTAACCCTCCGTTGAAGTCACAAGTCTGACCGCCGGCTTGGTCAGTTGCTGTGCAGCTGCTGGAGACCGAGGGCCGAGGATTAATTGGGTTGTTCATATAAGGTTGTGGCCAAGTACTACACCAGGGTGGCCAAATCCTGTTCTGGTGAAGAAGTGCATTGTCGGTTCTGGTCACTGAGGTCAGGCTGCACCACAGGCCCGGTTATGCAATTCCATCGACACGCGAATTTTTTTCTGTTCAAAAACCTGTGGAGAAATGTGCGGCACCTGAATTCTAACACCGGCCCTCTTTCACGCGATGCGCATGGTCTACCTCTGTGCCATCAGAAGGTCATTTCAGCGCTGAGATACTTACTAAATGACACCAATGCAACCTAAAGAGAGCTTTTCAATGGTTAAAATATTCGCGTTAATACAAAATGGCCGCTGCCTTGCGCAGCCCCAGCCTCGGGGACCAACTCTGGGCCGTCCAGCAGGCCCGCGAGGCGACGGCGAGGCAGCGCCTCGACGTCCCCTCGTGGGAGACCTAAGGCCCCGTCGGCGAAAGCTCTGCAGGACTATGAATAAAGTTGTTACCAACCAACCAAAATACAAAATGGCATGCAGAAATTTCTTCGCCGTTAATTTTTTCCCCTTTTCAATTTTGCAGCATATCAGAAAGGTGCATCATGCTGTAGCTAATATGCGTACATTCTTTTTATTATAAACAGTGGCTGCAAACTTGTAGGCTCCGGAGCTAAAAGCTGGGCTACAAATGTTATTACACTCGAAAATATTTTCTTTCCTTAAAATTGGTTTGTGGTCTACAGCTCACTATTATACCGCTCAGCGTTTATCAATGAAAAGCACTCTTGAAAAAAGTACTTTCTACATAGTAGCACCAGCTTTTAGGAGGGTGTTTGAACGGCTAAGCAGCGTGCAAAAAAGTTACAGCAAATACATCATTCAACGCGTTTGCCTACGTGTTTTTCCTTCTTACACGATATTTTTCTTTCACAAATACATAGACGAGCGATTCCTCCGCCACCACAAACCTCGCCCTTCCTGCAACATTTAGCAGCAAGTAGTATATAAAACCACCATACACATGTTGCTTCAACGCGCAAAGGTTCCGAACACACGGAGGCTGGTTTGCATGTGTCCACATGACCACAAAAAGAGAGTGCATGTGATTTTTCTTAAACCTCAAGAAGTCTTAATACATATTATGCCATTTAATTAACACTTATCCCGCCTGCCAGGCTTATGTTGTGGCGCTCAGCAGCAGTACAAATGTGACTAATTTTGCTATAAAGCTGCAAACAACTCGAATCATAAAAAAAAGCATTAACTTCTGCCACAGTATATGAAGCAGCACAAGTGCCCTAAGATAGCCTCAGAACCCATTCTGCCCCAGCTTTGCCGAGGCATATTGACAGTGGATAAGCAAGACCAATTTAAACGACAAACATTCATTCGGGCTAAAGGATGGTGTTTCCCTACTGGCGGCACCCTTTCCAGTAAAATCGCAGGTGTAATGAGGATAGTGCAAATAAGGTATCCAGTTAAGTTTGTGGACTGGGCTAGAGTGCTGCGCGGTTTCCGCCACAAGAAAAGATATTTTAATGTTGCTGTCGCAAGCACTTACCGCTTTCTGAAGTAGTATTCATGAAGACGTAGCCCTTGCCGCTTTCGTTGTAAAATTGGAATGTTGAGTTGAACGACGACCTGAGAAAAGAAGGAGCATTTACTGCACCTGCATTTCCTACCGGAAGGAGCAATAGGAAAAAGTTCGTCCTTTTCTTTGTTCGACGCCATCTTATACCAGTACACAATCAAAACGTTCATGAACGCTTAAATGAGGAATTTGTGGCTCGGCTCGTGCAAGGATTGCTGAGTGTTTTCTACTTCCATCAACGACTGCGAAAGCAATGCAGAAGCTGGCACATCTCGCTGTTTCTCTTTTATCGCGAGGTATCGGTCACGGCAATATGAAATCGAGCAACCAGTTTTGACAAAAAGGCAAATGTGCCATTATTTGTACAGTAAAGTTAAAAATGGCTTTCACATATATTGTTATCAATACCAAAACTGCTTAAAAAATTGTACAGTGTCCTCTTCGTGCATACTCATCAAAATATTCATTTAATGAATGCTAAAAATGTGTTGCCTAACATACTGAAGCTACCTGGGTGGCTCGTACAACGTGCGGCGCATGTAGCTAACCAGTCCCGCATTCTTATTCCAAACGCGGAATTTTCGTCTCGCACAGTAAATACTAGCTTCCCATTGAAGACAGTGCAGAGGCTACATCATAATCAGATTACCGGCACTATTTTTCGAAAGTAATAAGTGAAGCCAGCCTTAAGACAACCTGTTCATACTGGAAGATTCTATGGGAGCACTCTACAGCACTCTCTAGGTGGGTTGTGCCTTTTCATAAAGTGGTGAAATAAGTAGATGTAATCAGCAGCGTAGGCCTCAGCCTTGCGCTAGTCCTCTAGCCAACAGCCTCCGCTGCTGAAAAAAAGTTCTATGATGCAATAACCTCATACAGGCTTCATCATAGAATATCATACAATCTGAATGATATATCATACAGTTTGTATGATATTCTATGACATCTCTATGATGACTGTATGATTTTACAGAAATGTATGAAATTTGTATGATAATGTTCTATGATTTGTATGATAAGTTTTTGATATTTGTATGATAAACTGTATGAGTTCAGTGCATCATACAACTTTCTGCAGCAGGGTCATGTTCATAACCTAGAGGGCAATGAAGCGCTGCAATCAAGCAAGAATCAAGGGCGATAGGTAGAACAGCAGTCCTAACATATCTGGCGCCATGTGTTCATTGCAATTAGTGCATTTCTAATTTATTTCTTCCCCTTTGCGTACAATGGCGTTTCTGCGTGCCGAGCTCTCTCGTGAGTGCAAGAGAGACACGTACTGTTTCACATCTAGATTCGCTTAATTGCCAAAAAAATTCCTGCCTTTCCTCAAACGACAGTGACCAGATATTTTGCAAAGGACGCTTTGTTAGGGCATTGTTTCGAATTGTCCTGAAACCGTGGTTGCTCCTTAGTTTCTTGAAGCAGAAACTATTACTTTAGTTGTTTTATTTTGCGGTAAAGAAGGAGATACCACGCAGGAAGGTAGTGGCCCGAATT
This sequence comes from Amblyomma mixtum, assembly GCF_055824585.1. Classification (NCBI taxonomy): domain Eukaryota; kingdom Metazoa; phylum Arthropoda; class Arachnida; order Ixodida; family Ixodidae; genus Amblyomma; species Amblyomma mixtum. The sequence goes on along the minus strand of NC_143016.1, from coordinate 126,012,449 downwards.
ATTCATGCGTGCAAAACTGCCCTCCATAGTTTCGTTAGTTTTGAATCAAAATTTGAAAAACAATTCCAAGGAAGTATTTCAGTAAGAATTAAAATGAATTAAATGCAGTACTGCAATTTCCAGAAGGCAGTAGGGCCTGACAGACTATGAAAATTGTGCTAAAAATCTCATCCGGCGGCCGATCCACCACGACACCCCTCTCTCTCTTTTATTTTATCTTTGTTTGCTTGCAGCTGCGTATGCACAAATATAGAGATATGTACAAATATAGAGATATGTAGTCTGGGTTCGAGGCAAAAACGTGACTCCATAACATTCCTGCAAATCCTAACAAGAAAAACAGAGTAGAATGTAGGTCGCAATAAACCGAAGAGACACAGTTTGACATCCTGTGGTAGAACATTTACTAGCAAGGGGAGGAAAATATTGACATGAGAAACAAAGACAGAAGTGGGAAGTCTAGATTTTGAATCCCGCTGCGACTCCTGCATCGCAGATGGCACATAATTGCTACGTGTGGATATGTGGGGCAGCAGTTTTTTTTTATCTATGAAATACTACTAGCTTGATGATGGTTGTCTTTTCGGCCACGCCGATATGTTACGCCAGCTCTACTCTTACATTCAAAGAAATCGGAGTGCCGTTCACATTTCTTACCAGGTTTCTGAAGTCAGATTTTTGAAGTCGAGTTTTTCCGTCACTTGGTGGGTGCCATTATTCCGGTCGATAGTTGTAGCTTTCGGACAAGTTGTTGAGTGGTTGGTGTTGTCATAGTTTCGCAATACTTGTAGCAGTACAGTTCCGTTTTGAAGTAACTTTAAAGAAAGCATACAAATATCAAGCATTACTAGCGTTTACTACCCGTACGCGACTCTTGAGGGTAGGGGACGGTAGAGGTGGGTGGATGCAAACTCGTAGGTAGAGGATGCATTTTTACCGTGTGTATTTCCCACGCGCGCGCGCGCGCGCTCGCACACACACACACGCACATACACACTCACTCACGCCCTCACGTACGCGCACAGAAAGCATACATGTATATTTCTGGGAGGCAGAGGTTTATGCTCCTAATGCAGCAAAAGAGAAACGCGTCAAGTTAAGTAAGAAATTGAGGCCACACATGCAAAAAACACAATTCAACTTATGCAAAATACAGAAGGAGCCGGTGGTATAGGTTAGCCTCTAAGACACGCGCCCAAAAATCAGTTCCGACGAACGCTTCTTGCGAAATTGGCCCGCGATGGCGACACCTCAATTCCGTTGTCTCGTCTTTTCGTGCTTACAAAAGCTCCGTTTTCGCTATGAGTGGAGTCTTTGTGGTCAGAAAGCGGTGCCCTACAGGTGCAGGCAAACTTTAATCTGCCCTCAGTTTTCCTTTAAGCAAGCAATGGCTCGATGTGCTTGAAAACAACACGAAAAATAAACTCTGAAGATGTTAACGCTCACATCTGTTAGCGCGTCTAATGTGCATAGTTTTGAATACAGAAATGATTAAACTATCGAAGAGGAGCAACGTAAACGTGTTAGCTCTAAAAGAGAAAGTAGCGGTTTCCGGGATGTTACTCGGCAACACCTCTTCCATTTTAACCGAGCACGGTGACCTAAGTGTCGAGGGAATTAATGATAATCTTAGCAATAAAATAATTACTGGGAGCACTAAGCAACTTATTTCTGAATAGTGTGGAATCATAGGAATTGTATTCAAATGCCAGTCTAATTGTAATCAACTTTTATTTCAATCCTATTCTAACAATATTCAAATCCTACTCTATTCGCTTGTAGTCGGTGCAGTTGTACTTACTTGTACTGACTATTACTGGCTAACATTCCTTTTTTTGCCGTTACTGACGTCAGACCGTTAAGGCCAATCACAAGTTCTGCAATTCCGTCACTTCCTGCACGACGCCGTGTTTTCATGCCCTTGATCCGTCTAATTCTTTCTCATTAAAATCCCCCATTAAGCAAATATGTAGTGGCCGTAGTAGCCTGGCAGGGCACAAGAAAGCTCTGCCAGGAGACGACAGATGTGATTACTGACGCCAAAGCATCGAATTCCGCAGTATGCGTTCACACCAAAACCCGGTGACCTGACTTAGTTCCGGGTGTTGTCGATGTAGATTGTAGCGTGGGGTGTCAGTGCGCCGTTGGCCTGTATTGTTACCCGGTAAGTCGGCATGCTTCTGCACGCTGTGCGTAGGCAGTGCTGGTGGTTGCCCTCGTTGGAAGCGGTTTGGAAGTGTGGCATCGAGCGCAGTCGTTGCCTTCTTGCCTTGTACGATCTAAAAGACCCCAGCGCAGTGGTCTCCTGTTCTGCGCTGTTAAAAGCGAAGACGACATAGGGGAGGACAACATTCCCAGTCTTGTATTCCGCGTAGGCATACAATGCAAGCATTTTTGGGACAACTTTGTTCAAGCGCTCCGTGATTCCGCTTTCCTACGGATGGTGCGCATTATTCCTCCGGTGGCTCGTCTGAGACTTTAGTGCAAGAAGACTGCCGTCAGCTAAGCCATGACCGCTCGATCCGGTCCATGAAGAGCATATGGGGGAGCCGTGCCGGAATACGATGTATGGCGCGAAAAATTTCACAGCTCCTTTTGATGTGCTGTCCGGCACAGCTTTCGATTCGCCATAGCGGATAGTTGGTCGTCACGAAGATCCAGTTGTTTCCAGATTTTGGCTTCTGTAGAGGTACAAGCAGACCCATGCCGATCTGCTGGAAGACCCTCGACGGTAGTTCAGTTGGGTTCTGGAGCTCAGTGGGTAGTTTCTTTTGTCGCTGACGATCTCGGCAGGTTTTCACATAACGTGCGTCAACGATAGATAGGCCGTGGCAATATTATTTGACTCGAGTTTTGACTCCTGGTAATAACAACGATTCCTATTACGAAGAGTGCTTATTAGTGCAAAATAACTAATCCGGAGGTTCAAAGCCTAGCATAATCATCTAGTGCCGATGTATATCGCCATAGAGAAATATGACACGAAAAAGAAATCACATTAATATCCAGGACTTGGAGCCGAACCCAGGGCTGTGCGCACTGATCAGCTTCAGAAGCCGCCGCGCGAGCCCACTGGGCTATCGCCGCAGTTTTATTCGACGCGTGTAGAGCTCGTTCGGTTGAAAAGAAGTCGGCGTAGTCGGCACCGCGTGTGGGAAATAATCGGAGTCTGCGTAAAAAAAATCGTGTCTTGCCAACCGTTTTCCGCAGAATGTTCCGGATGGTGTAATACGATTCAGCGTTCCGTGCAGCATAAACTTACTAGTTCAGTTAGAGCCTAGCTCACGGCAGGGATTCGAACAGGCAACCTATAATAGGGGGCTGTGTAAAATATCGTATCATGATAATTTGTGGTTCTCGTGATTTATGATGGATTGGTGTGTGATATAGTCGATGGCGTGTTAATAAAGTCATTGTAATTGATTAATTGAAGAAATCAAAGAAAAACTGTAAAGGTTGTTTCAAAGATCAAAGGTATCCAAATATGCAGAATGAAAAACCAGTGCTTGACGACGCTAATTAAAAAAAATTGCAGTATGTACTTGATGAATTATTGAAAAAAAAAAAGAAAAATGCGTTCAAAATGCCAAACTGCAGAGAATGGAAAGCATAACCCCCTACGCTATCGCGTCATACACTTAAGGCTCTCCTCTCTTTTTTTTTCTTTCTTGCATGGAAATATTGCCGAAGAGAACAATCTGAGTATGCTTATGCAAAGCCAGACTGCTGCATAGTACGAGCACCACGTCCCCAACTACGCCACACTCTTCGCGCTGTGTTGTTGTTGCAGTACAGACCGTCGTCGTCATCAACTTCCATCGCCTTCTATCGTCGCCTTCCACGTATCATAAATCCGTACTTTCGCACTGATTCGAATGTACCGAACGTTCTCTGTAGCTTTAATGCAGCTCAGGTTGAGAGCACACTTCACTACTTTCCGTATTGCGCTCGTATCATCGGTGTGCTGCTTGGTTTTAGTTGCAAAGTCGCGCTACTTACCAATGTAGACCAAGTTATTCGCTAATTTTTGAAGCATTTATACCAGCCAAATAAAGCCGTATTAAAATCAGGTTGTTTCAGTTTCATACACGCGTTGCAGTTGTGGCTGATAAATCGTGAAGTACCCTTTGTTAGCCAGGGCTTTCCCATAACGTTTTTTGGGTGTATTAAAAGATTCTCATCCTCCTGTACCGCAGCGAAAGGTCTGAAGCAAGATTTTTATGCTCAGTTTCTGCTGCCCTGGGAATATATACGTTGTGCCATTGCTGTGTCTTGAGGGAGCTGGAAATTTTGTCATAATTATAAGAAACCAGAAAACCTTGGGCCTTCGGAGTCGTTTTACAGGGACTCAATACAACAATAAGCCGCCGCGGTGGCTCAGTGGCTATGGTGCTCGGCTGCTGGCCCGAAAGACGCGGGTTCGATCCCGGCCGCGGCGGCTGAATTTCTTTGGAGGAGACATTCGAGGCCCGTGTACTGTGCGATGTCAGTGCACGTTAAAGAACCCCAGGTGGTCGAAATTTTCGGAGCCCTCCACTACGGCGTCTCTCATAGCCTTAGTCGCTTTGGGACGTTAAACCCCATAAACTAAAATATTACAACAATAGCTGTTTGATCTGTGATATAAGTTGCGAGTTTTCGAACCGCTACATAAAAAGCGGGGTGGCTCAACAGTATAATATGATCGAAACGTTTCTTCTGTTTAATATATGTATATTAATGCGCCATGTATGTTGATTTATCGAAAATTATTCAGTTAATCGTTAAAATTGCTGTACTTGTCCAGAAGATGTGCGAGTTGGGTAAGAAGTGATCTTTATTCTGCGGTGATATGTGCATCACACCTATTAAAGTCATTTCGTTTTTTTGTATACACAACGGTGTTGCCGAGGGGTCACGGGGATTTCACTCAATAATGCTTCACACCATTCCACCGATACGATGCGCTGTGTAACCGCGTAAGCCAGTTTAATTTTGACAAAGTGCTAAGCCTACATGCGTGATCATATGAACAGTATCATTTGATCATGCGTGGGATTGCTCTTGATTTCGAGTTTGCACCCTAGTGAGTAATAGTAACGACCGGTTTGGTTGGTAAGCCATGTTTCGAATAAAGCAATAACAAATAAGTAATTGGTCAAAGCTGCACAAAGATTACGGAACGCGATATAGTGTTTTTGTGAGCTTTTATATAGCGCTGCAGAAATGATAACTGGGATTATCATTTCGCGGCTACAGTGTACGGTCTCAAAGAGCTTGAAGAAGGATTACCCGAAGATGCGTAAAGAAGGATTACCCGAAGATGCGTACATCACCAAGGGTGGCTGTGTGTGAACAGCGCATGTTGCAGTTTTCCCCGGCAATATTATTCGCTCAGTTCGAGTGTCACTCATCCGTTCGCACGCGTACATGGCGCATGAACCATTCCCTACGGACGGCTTGCTGTTCGAGTACAAAGAACTGCTCATGGAAAAAGTCCCACAAAGTTTTTCATCAGTGCTTTATGCTGGGAAACGTTTCGTGGGAAGGTCTTCACACTTCCTTGTCGGCGAGTTACAACTTTCCGACTCGACAAAGTTCATAGTGAGCTCAAAGAATCTCTCGAAGGCCCCGCGCGGCTTCTTCGTGCCAGATACCGCGGAAAGAAACTGCGCCACACAAATTACAAGTTACAAGTTGAACAGTTGCACAACGACAGTTCCCAATCTCGGAGTACCCCATGCCTGCCGTTCCCGTGTAATTCGTCGTGTGCCGTGCACCAGTCTACGCACATATCACTACGACCTCATGGCGCACCCAAGAGGAATCAGCGGAAACTATACTTTTCACACGGGACGAATGCGGCATCCTCTACCGTCGAGACGCCAGTGGCGACCAAAAAGCTACTTAGATACCAATCACATTTCATTCCACACTAACACGATCCGCACTGACCACATAGGTGCACATTGACTGGACCAATAAGTTTGGCTGGAGTTCTTTTAATTTAGCTCAATTCACACGCGCGTAAGTGCTAGGCTGCGAGTTCACAAAAAGGCCATGCTGTTATCGCATTCGAATTTATTCTTAAGTACCAAAGCGAGCGTTTGTTTCGGCGCAACGTCCAAAAGAAACTTTTCCCCATAAAGTTTAAGGACGCTGGAAATCGAAGGGGACAAGTGGCTTAAGAAACTGACTCTCCCATCAAACACACCTAACAGCTAAACTTTCTTTGCTGCGCCAAATGTACAAATCAAGCCCTTCAAGAGCAATAATTCAGTGTTCGGATCAACACGTCCTTGCCACTACGCGTACTCGACATGGACGCACAGAATGCCGAAATATCAGAAGATAGATGACAAAGCGAGCGCCAGACTCGTTTCCGCAACCACGAGAAGCTCATACTAGGGCAAGTTATTGCCAAGAGATGATCCGAGCAGCACAAGGGAGGGAGAAAACGCGCACTCATTTCTTCATTTGAAACCTTTGCTATGCTTCATTTTTTTACTGTAGTGAGCCCAAATAAAGAAAAGCGAAGACTTGCTAGAGCAAATATCCCCCCCCCCCCCACCTTATTTCTACACACTAGTATGGCTTCAGCAAAAATTCTTTTGTATTAGCGCTTCAAGGGCTTAGTAAGGCCATACATAATTTCTGGCACAAACGCGGTGAGGCGATAACTACAAAAAAGGGCAAACTCACATCCCAGCCGTCCATTGTAGAAGAGCTCGCAGCATCTCCGCCGAATAAGAGTGAGCTGGTCAAGAGCAGAAACGAGAGAAGCTTGGCCATGGCGCCAGTCAGTGTACTGTTAAGTGCCTATAGGCAGGAACTTTTATAGCCGTGTAACTGAACAAGTGTTCACGTGACAAAAATGAATCTTGCCTTGTCCTCCTTACATGTTGTAAACTAAGTTAGGAAACGACTTAGCGACAAGTTTACGTCGACAAATAATTGGCAGTCACTTGCAGACAACACAAAAGTATTTCTAGGAATACTTCAAGCGCAAACGCTTCTGAGTGCAATGAGTGATTGCGAGCACGACATTCTTTTAGCGGAAGGGGGAAGTATCTTGCATGCAATCCGTTTTCGTTATCGTACTGACACGTTGTTGGCAAGTGGTTCTTCTCTAGAAGATGCTGTATGCGATCTCTATGGGCGCTTTCAAACACAATATAAATAAAGTATCCCAGAATGTAAAGAATCTGAGCAAACAGCTTTCTTGTAGAAGGAAGCTAGAAGGTAGAAGAAGGAAGGTAGAAGGAAGGGGTGCCTTTGTTCGGAGTTCACCACGTGGCATATTGTGCGATTGGTGATCTTGATTCCGCTAGACCAATGCTCTTTGCTCTGTTTGTTCACGTGATTATGATGTACATATGTTTTCTTTTTTCAATAAAAAATTCAGTTTCGAGTCAGCGCTCGTCTTTGTGTCCTCTTGCTTCGTCTGTCGTCTTGTTCGCACTGTTCCCGCCCACGAAGCTTTCTTGTTTTTTTGTTGTGCGTGGTATTTAAAAATCTTTGTGTGTTACCTTGTACATCAAGCGTTTTAACAATAATGCCGCGATAGCTAGCTTGACGTAGGAAGCAGACAACTGCTCGATCGTACTTTATGACAAGAATCCTACACTATCAGCATACAGGACTAACATTCGGAAGCTTGTTGCAGTGTATGCTGCTTGAGCCTGCTCCTTTTGATTTTATTTTAAAATCAGGAATGCATTCTACATGTACATATTTTCCTCTGCGTGAGCACAAATTTTTCTCCAGGCTACTTGGCTGACGCCTGAAACCACTCGGCTACCTCCGCAGTTATCGCTGTCTCACATTTCTGTATAGTATTACCACTTTCCTAAACCACACATCAGTGCGTGGTAGTTAAAGATCTTTGTGTGTTACCTTGTACATCAAGCGTTTTAACAATAATGCCGCGATAGCTAGCTTGACGTAGGAAGCAGACAACTGCTCGATCATACTTTATGAAAAGAATCCTACACTATCAGCATACAGGACTAACATTCGGAAGCTTGTTGCAGTGTATGCTGCTTGAGCCTGTTTCTTTTGATTTTATTTTAAAATCAGGAATGCGTGCTACATGTAGATATTCCCCTCTGCGTGAGCATAAATTTTCCTCCAGCCTGCTTGGCTGACGCTTGAAAGCACTCTGCTTCCTCCGCAGTGATCGGTGTCTCATATTTCTCTATAGTATTACCACTTTCCTAAACTATAAGGAGTTGACCGGAATTTCTGCAGATGGCAATATCATGCCATCTGTACCATGAATGTTATCGGGGGCCTTTGGGAGGCGCAAAATACGAAAATATGCAAGGCTTTCCTATGGATAGCAACGTGCGAACGTAACCATCGGGAACGTAACCATGGTGCCGACGGGGGCGCCTCTCGCGGCGAGGGGCTCACTTCCTTCAAGATAAGCTCGCTCGGGCGCGAGCTGCAGCGGCTGCAATCGGGTCACTGTGGTGGGTGCTGCTGCGTTCTCACTTTGCTACGACTATCAATTTTGAACATAAATCGTTGTGTTGTCGACTGGACAGGCATGCACGCGCGATAATTCCCCAGATATTCGCTGACATGTCCAGTAGTTTAATCGTACGTGTCCCAGGCCAACCGTTTCATCACACTCTAGCGTTTGTCGGGTACAGGAGAGTGGATGTTATGAATTCTAGAGCAAGCATATTGTTGGCCTTTAGAAAGCAAATTAAGAAACTCACCTGCCTTGCTACCGCTCGCCTATGTTGTAAAAGCCGCCCTTTACCCTCTCGCTAGAGGATCGCCGTATTAGTACAAACTTTTCCCGAAGAAAATATTCCTGCGGAACTAATTTGCTTTGAACACTAACGGGGCATTTGTGCCGGCCCGGTTCGAAAACCAATATCCTGATTTGAGGACACAAAGGCGCACGGTGCAGGTTTCTGTTACGGAAGATGTTTGTGCGTAAAGCATGCCACTCAACCTGAAGTGCCCTGCAGAAACTGCACGCCATCTATCACGGGAATGCTTTCGGCGCGCCCTCGAAAACTGCGAAGATAGAAATAGAAGATAGAAATAGAAAGAGAGCAGAGCGGTCTCCTTCGCCTTTCTTCAAAGAGCACCATTAACGTACTCCTGAATGGGTAGAGCATGTTGCAACGGTGTTTCACCCCTCTCCCCTCTCGTGAAAGTAAGATAAATAGCAACACTAGTTGAAGAAAGTTTATTCCAGATAGTAATAACTTGTTTCCGCTGAAATCAAACAGTTTGACCACTCACAAAATCTCACCCGCGCCCGATGTGTAAATCATTCTCTGCTCTCCTATTTATGTTCGCCAACCGTCATTTCGCTGAGGCAGTTTTCTACGAGCTGATACGCCCGAATGTCGTGCATGGCTGGTTCGAAACCGAAACGTGGCGTCTTTGAACGAACAGCGCAACAGCTGCACTTTTGAACGAACCAGCGCAAAAAAAAACACAACGGACAAGAAAAATGCGAAACACGACGGACAGGAGCGCTGAACTTTCAACTTTATTTTGGAAGTACAGGCGCAATTTTGTGCAATGTACTGATTCAGTTGTCTATTCCATCCCTTTGTCCTGTGGGAAGCAGTATATTGGACAGACAGGGCGTTGTTTAAATGAAAGACTAAAAGAACATGGTTACAACGCAAATGTCCAAAAGTGCCGTCACATCGGTATCCATTGTCGGGATTGCAAAGATGTAGAAACAGGTTGTTTGCCGCACTTTGAAAAAACTCGGATAATAGCCACTATCAGAAGCACGAGGCCCCGTGAAATAGTTGAGGCAGTCACAATAGCTGCGTTAAAAGAAAAGTGCATTAGCAAGCTTTCGGTGTCGCTATCTGAGAAAGAACTCGCCTATCTGACACAAAATTCGAGGCATTAACCTTTTAACTGTCCCACCTTATGCAACCGTCTTTTTCCCGCCAACTTTCATTCCGCTATTTGATACACAAAACTTAACCTTATGTCTCTGTGGGTTTTACTTTTTAGCTGTTAGTTTTTCCGCGATGTTTTCTTAAATTTAGCTGTTAGTATTTTTGCGTGTTACTTGTTGGCATCTTATATTTTTCATTTTCATGGCCCTGTTAACTTTATTGCTTTTATCGCTTTTATTGGTTTTTTATCTTTTTGTTTTTATGGGTTTTTGTTATTAGAATCAATTTTCGTCTTGAGGAGGTCTGGCGTTTTTTTCCCTGTTTTTTTTCCCTGTTGTTTATTCTTGCCTCCTTTGAAACTTCTCACCTTCACGTGTTATATTAGTTAAGATCTTTGGTTTGCTTGTGCCGCTTGTCTCGTCATGACCTTGTAGATTCCACTTGTTCTTGCTTTCCTTGTGCGGTATGCCCCCCGGACATGGTTGTATATATACGTTGCATCTGTACTCCCAAAATAAAGTTGAAAGTTCAGCGCTCCTGTCCGTCGTGTTCCGCCTTTTTCTTGTCCGTTGTGTTTTTTTGCGCTAGTTCGTTCAGAAGCATGTCCCACCAACTAGCCCAACAACAAGTGTAGCTGCACTTTGCACGCCTTTTTTTGTCTAGCGGCATCACAGCTGCAAGACCCCGGCAATATTTTGCTATGTTCACAAGATACTGTCACTACTGTCGCACTTTAAATGCGCTCACTACGGTAACTAGGAGCGGATGGCAAATGCGGGGAAGCAAGGCACAACGGTAGGCACGGCCACGCGTTACCGTACCGGCAATACTTAGCGTATAGCTGCACCACAACACTCTTAAATTAGCCAGGACTATAAGCCCACAAAACGCAAGCGTTTAATATCAGGAACTGCGGCGGAGCGTTTACTGTCGCAGGCGTGCATTTCACTGTATTCTGAAAGCCGCCTGATAAGACCAGCTCTTTCACGTCGTGAACTTGTGCTGCTACAAGAATGCGCGCGTCAATCTTTATATTCCTGCGCGAAAAAAACCTCAACATTCTACCCTTTAGGCCACGCATTGCTGCCGCGCCTTCTCTTGCGATGCTTTCCGTTTCGCGCAATGCGCCAGTCTGCTGCGCCTAATGCGTCGGAGCGGTCCTGCAATGCTCACACCGCTGGTCGCAAGGTGGCGCCGGCTGCTAAGCTATTGCGGCAGCTCCTAGCGAATCCCCTTTGCATTTAGGCCAAGACCAAAGACGAGCTGGTTTCCCCTACAGCCCGCGTTTAAATTGAAAGGTTTAGAAGAGACGAAAAGAGTTTCGCGGGAGGGGTTCTTTCAGGTGCCTCAGAAGGTAGAACGATTGCTTTGAAATTCCCAGAGTGAGCTGAAACAATTTGGGCGGCACGCGAAAGCGCTAAAGAGCTAAACAGGTGAAAGCCCCTAGTAGCACTATAGGCCTTGCATGCGACCACGGAGAGTTTCGACTACGGAGCACAACTGAGAACAGCGAGGGCATCGCCAACTGCAAAGCACGGCGCTGTACGTATATGTTTATGAAGTAGATGCTGAAGCGTAGCACTAATTAGCCTGCAACTTTGTAGTAAAGATGTTCTTAATAAGAAATCGAAAAACCGAGAATTGAAAGCTTTAGTCCCGCTTATGTGGAGCCCCATCTCTAAGAATTGGTTTTGATAGTTGATCCTGCGTGATGGCTGAGTGACTATGACGTGCGGCTACTATGCACAGGGTGAGAGGTATTGAATTCCAAACACGTCCAGTGCTTTTTGACGAATGCGAAATAAAATTCATTTCTCTCTCTCTCCGTGAAAGATAGATGCACAGCTTGCGTCAATAAATAGACTACATTTCAAAGGGTTTTCTTTGGGACAATGCTCCATGGCTCGTTATGAACCATCAGCGTTCCAAATCTAATGAAAGAGACAAACTCTCCAGGGCACCCCTCCGAAAGCTACGACGTCTTGACATGCTTCAAGAGCTCTACTACGTTGCTTAGAAGTAAAGTTCGTGCAAAATGTAACCGTAGTCAGAAGAGGGAATAAGAACAAAAATCATCCCGTGTCTGACCCCTGGTTCAAAATGCGGGTTTCGTAAACCTTCCCGAAGTAATAAAAAGGCGATAATTTTTCTGCTTTTATTCGAAGCCCATCCGGCCCTCTCAACAAAAACTAAAACAAATGCGATCGCAGTAGTCGATTCATTGGCGAAATTTATTTTTTTTTCAGGTTATTATTTTTATGCTCCTTACCTCAACCATAACCTCGTAACCGTACTGTATAGCCTGATCCATTCTGAATAGTAACTAAATCGGCACAGTCACTGCGAAAATCATAGATATCTCATACCCAAACCCCTCAAACCACTTACAATACAAAACCTTCGCCCGATTTCGCTAACTCCATGCATCGGGAAGCTCCTCGAGCATGTTGTGTTAGCGAGACTCACAAGTCACATGGCGGACAATAAACTTTACCGGCATAGCATGGCGGGATTTCGCCCCCATCTATCCGCACAGGACGCCATGCTGCAACTCACGAACGACCTTTTCGACCCCTTTCTTCCAGGTCTCACCAAGGCAGTCTTTGCTTTGGATCTTACCAAAGCTTTTCACCGCATTGAACATCAGGCGATCATGACTGCCCTTTCTCCATTGAATGTGGCTGTGCGCACGTACGCCTACATTCAAGCATTCCTCACTGACCTTACAGCTGAGATACACTTCGGCCCTCTTTCTTCGCCTCCTACACGCTTCAGAGTATCGGCACCCTCAAGGGTCCGTCGTTTAACATTACCCTCATCCCCCTTGCCCGAAAATTGGCAACTATTCCCCACCTGAAGCACACTCTTTATGCCGACGATATCACCCTGTGGACCACCCACGGCAGTGACGGCGCAATAGAGAACACCTTGCAGGAAGCAGCCACACTCACCCAAAATTACGCACGGACCATCGGACTGCCTTGCTCCCCAGAGAAGTCCGAACTCTTCCTCATCCGGCCTAAGAACCTCCGCTATCACCCGCACGGAAGCCCGGCACATTTTAAGTGATTCTAAAACTACAATTCTAAATTTTGCTCGAGGCCGAGTCCATGTCCCTGCTTATGGCATACTGGAATCGCCCGATGCACCCCCACCCCGCCAAGTGGAGCTGATATGGGTGCGTGCGCACTCCGGGAATCCCGGAAACGAGGCCGCCAACCTTTTAGCCCGAGGTTCTTTAAACCGGGCTCAGGTGGCCTCGGATCGGGGATTCGCGAAGGAGCGCATACACTCTTTCAGCGAGCTGGCGCAGGTATACAGAGCCTCACGCCAGCTCTACCCTCCGCCCCACCCCTCCCTAGATAACAGACACGCAACACTCTGGCGCAGACTACAGACACACTCTCTCCCCTCACCCCTTACCCTAGCCCACTATCATCCATCCTTCCCACTCCGGCATGTGCCCTATGCTCAGAACCCTTCGCTTCTCTCCGCATCCTTTCCCTCTGCCCGGCGGACCCTCCCCCGCGGGATCTAGAGAACCTGAAGACCTGGGAGGACTGGGAGACCCTTTTGCGCTCGGAGGACCCGGCCGTGCCCCAAATTCCTCTTGAAATAAGCCTCTCTCTCTCTCCTATCTCCCGCCTGATGCTGAAAATCCGTGTAAGGGATCGCGGGGCAATGCTGACGTGCAGGGGCTGACGAGCTATTTTCGATGCACGTGGAAGCATTTCATTCCTGCACCGTGGCTAGCAGTGACCTCGACAGAGAAGGGGTTTAAGTGCATTGTCAGAACCAACGTAAGTAGCGCGCATGCTGTATTTAATAGCCTTCAATTCACCAGCGTGATATGGCTTGTCATGACTTGGCAAGTTCCAGATCCGGTTGTTTTCATTCAGGGTATATCGCTTGGCGAGTTGGGACGCATCTGATTTTGTGAAGATGCGCTTACAGTTATGACGCTGTATACCTTTGCGGGCCGCTTCACCTGCTCTCTCGTTGGCCAGGATGCCGCAGTGAGAGGGAATCCATTGAAAAATTATACAACTGCCTTCAACAAAAGCAACAGCCAAGTGGTGCAGGTATATAATGTCATGAGAAGTTGGCTGATGATTTGCTCTCTTCAGTAGGTTGGACAAGGTTTGTAGCGCTCCTTGCGAGTCCGTGAATATTACCCAGCGTCCTGGGTTATGGCGCAAGACATAGGAGAGAGCTTCTGTTATTCCAATACCTCTTCTGTGATCAAGGATGTCATACCCTGTACGCGCCATGAAAGCATTTGTCCTGATGAGCGCACATAAAAGTCGCATGAGGAGGAGTCGTGAGATGCTGAACCATTAGTGAAGAAGTGTCTGTCTTGCGAGTACTGCTATAGGTTATATGGACTCGGTGCAGGAAGTGTTTATTCTCTTGGACTAGAGGACGTAGATGGGATAGATTAATCACCTGTACGGCGATGCCTTCGAGCGGTACACATCCTCCGTCCGGAAATGTTCCCGAGGTGGAGGAGGTGTTCGGAGGCCGAGACAAATCCGCAGGCAGGTGTTCCGCGCTGCCTCCTGCGTCCTCTTATTTGTTGCAGAAATTTTCTGCAAAATCGGTAAACTATATCGGAAAGGACCATCAACATAGGCCTTATGAAGGAGAACCATAAAGCGACCATTGCAGCCCCAACGTATTCCTGCCATTAATTTGAAAATGTGTGATGCTGCTGCTGTTGTCGCTGGCAGTTTTTTAACAGGGGGTGTCCAAGAGAGGTTTCGGTCGATGAGAATACCGAGGAATCGTTGGGTCCGTACGTAGGGTAGCAGCTTCCCACTGAGAAGGAGCGGATCTTTGGTGATTTTTTTCCTGGCGAATGGCATTGGAACACTTTCTTCCGGGAAAGAAAGAGTCTTCGGGTAGCAAAGTAATGCTTTCTGAAGAAGTCGGTGCGTGACGTGGCGCCATCTCGATTCGCTCCAAATGCAGAACTCATCTGCGTAAAGCGTGATGTGTACTCCTTGTGGTAGGTTTCGTGTTACTTGTATTAGGGAGATATTGAGCAACACAGGGCTGAGCAAAGCATCCAGCACCATGTGGTATGCCCTTTTCCACTGCGTGAGGCAGTGTTCGGCCGTCTCAGGTACTCAGAGAAATTTGTCGCTTTTTTAAATAGTTTTTTATTCATTTGTACAGCTTGCCTTCAAGTCCAAGACTGCTCAAGGCTGCGAGAACGGAAACCTGAATTTTCTGCCCCATAAAAAAAGCCACTCGTACTAAACAAATAAGGAGCTACAATCGAGCAAACTTCGGTGAAATAAACCCTCAGTTGTCAGTCTTTGCTGATCATTTTCTTCACGATTTTTCGCCACGCTCCGTGGAAATGAATTGCAACCTGTTCACCGTGAAACTTGCTACTCTCACTGACAGATTCATACCCGTCATCAATATCCCATGCACTAACACATCGCCTTGGTTTAATAGGCATCTACGTCGCCTTAATAACAAGAAAAAGTGTCTTTACAGACAGCCCGACAAGAACAGACACTCCGAATCTTGGCAACGGTACAAACTATGTGATAAGAAATATCAGTCTGAGTTGAGTATCTACTCGAAAGAGAGCCACTTGTCTAACCCACACCACCTCACCCGTGGCACTCCTCAAGGTGCTGTTCTCTCTCCTACCCTTTTCAATCACGTTATGGCCCCTCTCGCCTCCCAGCTAGCTGAAATTCCCGACCTGCATCATATATTTTACGCCGATGACATCACTTTCTTGTGTTCATCTGGCTCTCCCGGTCACGTACAGGACACCCTGCAACGTGGCCTAGATCTCATCGACTCCTTTCTCACCACTGCTGGCCTCTCTCCTGCTCCTGAGAAATCCGAGCTTCTCCTTCTCAATCATTCCTACTATCATCAGCGCTCACACAACGACTTCGTCTCTCTTCACCTTTCTGGCTCTCCCATTCCTGTCGTCACACAGTCCAAAGTTCTTGGCTTCCCTTTGCATGCGGCTTAGAATGTGCAAGCCCTCCATCGCGCTGTCACCACCTGCCACTCTGTAACTCACCCCCTGCGGCGCGTGGTCACTCGACGCTAAGGTTTCCACGAGGCTCACGCGTGCCGAGTTGCCCAAGCGCTGGCCCTCAACAAGGTCTTGTACTTCGCACCCTACGCTTCCTTCCCTCAGACTCAACTTAACGCTCTCGAGACTGCCCTTGTGGGCCTCGACGGAACGGTGAAAAACATCGAGAGGAGACGGAATGGCGATGGGAACAGGTATAATGGCGCTCACGTGAAGGCCGGCCGTGCTATCGACGAGGGGGTATGCTGAGGCGAGATCGAGCACGGCAACACTACCAAGCGATTGGCCACAGAGCAAAGTGGTAGGGCAGGAGAACGGGTTGGACACATAAATAGCGCTTGAGCCACGAATAATTCTCAGTACGGTATGAGGCAGCAAAAAAGATTTTTGGTCAGCGCATCGTAAAGAGGGCGTATATGTGATAGTTGCGTCGGAGAGAGCAGCACAAGAAAGAGGCACGAGCACTGAAGAAAAAGGCGGAACGTCAGTGTCCTCTGAGACGACCACAGTAGCGACAGCAGCGTCGGGCACGTCTAAGGGAGCGTCACGGAATGCCGATAACTCAAGCTGAGCACGGGCGCAGTCAATAAAAGCGTGATGTGTGGAAAGGAAGTCCCAACCAAGGATGACGTCGTGAGATGAGCGGGCGAGGACGATGAACTCGATTGTATAGGGGACGTTCGCAATAAGCAGGCGGGCGGTGCAAGCGGCTAATGGTCGAATGTCCTGAGCGCTGGCGGTGCAGAGAGAAACGGCAGGAAGAGGCGTCGTCACTTTTCTGAGTCTGCGACAGAGGGTGTGGCTAAGAACAGATACGGCTGCGCCTGTGTCAACAAGTGCTTCGACGGCGACTCCCTCAACGAACACGGTGATGATGTTGGCGGGCACGGGTACAGGTCTTGAGCGAGTCGCTATCGGCGCAGTTCTTGCCTTTGGAACTGCGGCCGTTAGTTTTCCGCTTGCGCGGCGGGTGGCGGGGAAGCATCGGAGAACGGCAACGTCGGCCAGGAGACGGCGAGCGGTCGGAGCGGAAACGGTAAGTAGAAGAGGAATCCGGAGGCGGCTCATGTGTCACGGGCGAGGAGGAAGGCGGAAGATCGTAGGTCGGCTCACGCCGATAAATGTACGGCCTGTCGCGACTGCGGCACAAACAAGTCACGTGTCCAGCGACTCCGCAGGCGTAGCAAATAGGGCGATTGTCTTGCGTGCGCCAGGGTTTGAGAGGCTGCGGCTGCGATCGTGGTCGGGCAGCCGGGCGATAAGTGGGATGTGCAGGTCGTTGGAGTTCGAACAGGTGGTGGGGAGGCCTGTAGACAGGAGTAGCAGGTAAAGGCCGCGGTCGCGCCACAGCATGAGCTTACGTTAAAGGACCTGCGATCAGTGACTTCTGAGGAGGGGCAGGAGGAGAGGGCAGTACCTGGGTGACCTGCTCCTGTATGACAAGTTCGAGGTTGGAAGTGAGCGGCGGCGCAGGCTTAGGTGGGCAGGTAGTCAAGCACAGCTGGCGGGCGACTTCCTCACGGACAAACTGCTGAATGTGCTGGAGGAGCGACGAGTGGTCCAGAGCACCGTCGCCGGAAACAGCCAAGCTGGATATGGTTACGTCTTGAAAGCCGGCCCGCCGGGTGGAAAGGCCCTGCTTGCGCAGCTCATCGAAGCTCTGGCAGTAGCTGATGACATCGGACACAGATTGGGGATTTTTGGCCACGAGCATCTGGAAGGCGTCATCATCAATTTCTTTCATAATATTTTTTATCTTGAAGGCCTCACTCATGGAAGCGTTGATCCGCTTACAAAGGTGGACGACATCTATGTAACTTGTAAAATTTTCGCCGCTTTGTTGTACCCGGCTGCGCAAGCGTTGCTCGGCACGAAGCTTACGCACAGCGGGATGGCCAAAGTCCTCCGTGAGGCTGCTTTTAAGATCCGCCCAGCTGGAGATGTCCGCCTCGTGTTTGCGGAACCATAGATTGGCAACATCGCTCAAATAAAATATAACTTTGGTAAGCTTGACGCTGTCGTCCCACTTGTTATACGCGATTACGCGTTCATAGGAGGCCAACCAGTCCTCCACATCGGTGTCATCCGTGCCGCTGAAGATCGTAGTGTCGCGCTGACGGACGGCACCAGAACAGATGACAGCAGGGCCAGCAGGCTGGGCAGGTTGGGCCGGGGGGCCAGGCACCGTGGTAGAGCCTGGAAGCCTAGCCATGGTGGCGTATCTCGATGGTGAGAGCAGACAGCACCTCCACCAAGTGTAGTGTAGTATAGTCTTCGAAGGCGCTGCGTCGCGAACGGCTAGCGGTACCGGCTCGGTTCAGTCCAGAGGCAGCCATCAGTCCCAGCGGCAGCGATCAGCGCACACGCGCGAGCATTGGCGCCGTTGTCTTCGTCCTCTTCTTCCTTAAGCCAGCCACTGAGGATTCGGGAGCCGAAGGCCTGTCTTACCAATCTTACCTAATAAATCACATTGTGTCATTGCAGAACCACGCAGTTCGTTTTGTTTACTCCGATTATTCACGTAATACCAGCATAACAGCCTTATAGAAACCCGCAGGTCTCAATGATTTATGTCTCCGCCGCAAAATTGGACGACTATCACTTTTTCATCATCCGTGACTTTATCATCATCCATCACTTCATAACGACTTTTTTCTTTGCCTCCTTCGATTTTTGACCGCCGCGATCATCCCTTTAAAGTTCGGCGTTTCACGTGCGGAACATTTAACTATGCGCATTCATTCTTACCTCGCACAATATCTGAATGGAACACTCTGCCTTCACATAACGCAATCATCACTGATTCTGATAAATATTTTAATCTTATATCTTCAATAACTACTGCTTAACTCGTTGCGTACATTGTCATTTTATTTGTTCATGGCTTCCTTTTTTGCAGGGTATGTTACTAAAACGATTCTTGCATTAGGTTTTTGTTTGTATAATTTTTATACTGTAGTAAATTTCACTCTTTGCCGCGCTGCCATACTTTTGATTCTTTTCATTATTTATATCATGCTAAGTGTTTTCTTCTTGGTTTTGTTGTGTTATATTTGTGGTTTTGTTTTGTGTGATCAATTCTCTGTACCCCCCCCCCCCCCCAGTGTAATACCCTCTTGAGGGCCTTTAGGGGTATTTTGTATAAATAAATATAAATAAACTTTCTGCTTTACAGAAAGGTCAAGTAAACAAATCATTGAAGAAGCTGATGCGCCAAAGAATTTCGGCGTTATAAGTCAAACCAAAATTGAACATTTTCGTCAGCTCGTTTCTTCAGGCGACTGTATTAACCTCGTATGCGAGGAAGACCCTAATATTTTGTACGACGCATTCTTAGACAATATAATACAGCTATATAAACGTGTTTTACCATTTATAACATTGGCAAAATCCAGAAAAAGAAGTAAGCCTTGGATGACACGAGATCTGCTTAGACGTATCAAGGCACGAAAATGACTCTTCAGCCAGTTTGTAAAGTCCAAAGATTTGACAGTTTTGAAGGAGTACAAAAAAATTAGAAATAAGTTAGGTGCAGATATAAAAAAATCTAGAATTCACTACTACGCTCAGAAATTCTCTGATATTTTCTTTGCTCCTCAGAGAACCCGGCGTACTGTAAAAGGTCTTCTACAGAAATCCGGAGAAGAAAATATACCAATTCAAAATGGCGATTCACGGAACCATTCTTAGTGGCGCAGCTCTTGTAAATGAGCTCAACAAAAATTTTTGACACTTGGAGCTTTTTCTGCTGCACCGCCCAGCAGAAATTTTTAAAAGCACAGCCATTTATTATATCCCGCTACTCCTGCAGATTTTCATGATATAATATTAAGCCTAAAACAAACTTCGTGTGGTTTTGATGGCACTAAGGTAGCATCAATTAAAGCAATTGCCGAACTTATTGTTGACCTCCTTTGTCATCCAACAAATCAAATCTTCATAGCAGGCATTTTCCCCGAAAAGATCAAAGTGGCACATGTGGCGGTATTGTTTAAAGGGGGTGCTGCAAATTTAATTATTAACAATTGACCAATATCAGTTCTTCCTTTGTTTTCCAAAATAGTAGAGAAAGCCAGTATTAATAGAATAACAGATAAACCTAATAAACATCAGTTGATTTCCCCTAGCCAGTATGGATTTAAAAAGAGGAGATCAACGGAATGTGCGTTGCTTAGTATTAAAGATTAACTCACTGAAAACAGAAAATAATTTGTACACATTAGGCGTGTTCCTAGACTTCCGCAAAGCGTTTGATGCAATCAAGCATAATGTACTTCTTAGCAAGTTACCGTATTATGAAATACGAAGAATCTCACTTAAATTATTAGAAAACTACCTGTCAGGTTGTTCTCAGTATATTTTAGTTAATAATGCCACGTTCGATCCTGAGATTGTCAAATTTGGTATTCCTCATGGCTCAATCCTAGGACCTACCCTGTTTCTCCTGTACATCAACGACATTGTACCTATCCCACAAACTACATCCGTTATCCTTTATGCTGGCGATACTAGTGTATTTTTTTCTGCAAATAATTTAGGTTACTTGATTCCTCGCGTAAATATATTGTCACGACCAGAGGAGCCGTCAAGGTAGACGTCGAGAAGAACCCAAGACCGGGAGCCTTCTTTTAATTATGGAGCCAGCTTCCACGACACAGAACAGAACAGCGCGCCACGAGAGCCCACTGCCGCTTCGTCGTCGTCTTCGACTCAGCGCGGAGGCCACGCGGCGCGTTAGGCGCGTGGCATTATTCCCCCCCGCGAAAGCAAACATCGTCTCGATGTGGAATGGGGTATGTACAGTGAGGGGAGGAGGAACAAAAAAAAAAAAGACTGGGGGTGAGGTGAATTATACAGTGCGCTCTAGATGACACCGGTAAGTTGTCGGACTTGAAGTAGAGTTCTTTTTATAAAGCACCCCTCTCCGCAGGCAGAACGACGATAGTCCACGAGCTAGGTTTCGTGGTATCTCAGGGCACCCACCTTCGAGATGTTCGATGAGCAGACGGAGCTCGGCGTCGGCACGCTGTCTGGAAACGAGCTCAGATGTGCTGACCGCTCCAAGGAAGCTATCATCGTCGGTGGTGTCTTGCGGAGGAGGTTCGACGGGAGCGCGTGACAAGGTATCAGCGTCGGTGTGTTTCCGGCCTGACTTGTAGGTGACGGTGAAATCGAATTCCTGCAGGCGTAATGCCCAACGTGCTAGGCGGCCGCAAGGGTCCTTTAAATTTTTCAGCCAGCACAGCGAGTGGTGGTCGGTGACGATACGAAACGGTCTGCCATAGAGGTATGGGCGGAACTTGGCGGCGGCCCAGACTACCGCTAAACATTCTTTTTCCGTGGTAGAGTAGTTCAACTCAGCACGCGACAGCGCGCGGCTGGCGTAGGCAATTACTTTGTCGACACCGTTTTGCCGCTGAACTAGAACGGCGCCAAGACCGACGTTGCTCGCATCCGTGTGCACCTCCGTATCGGCATCTTCGTCGAAATGTGCCAGAATGGGCGGTGATTGGAGTAGGCGTCGTAACTCGTCGAAGGCAGTCTGTTGTTCGTTGCCCCAGGAAAATGACGTGTCATCACGGGTTAAGAGAGTCAGAGGGCTGGCGAGCTGGGCGAAGTTTCTAATGAAGCGGCGATAATAGGAGCACAGGCCCAGAAAACGTCGGACTGCTTTTTTGTGGGAGGGGACCGGAAAGGCAGCAACGGCAGCAAGCTTCTCTGGGTCAGCGCGGATTCCGTCAGCACTAATGACGTGCCCGAGGAACTTCAGTTCGGTGAACCCAAAGTGGCATTTTTCTGGTTTGAGGGAGAGGTTGGCGGATCGAACGGCTTTGAGGACAGTCCTGAGGCGGTGCAGATGTTCCGTGAACGTTGCGGAAAAAATGATGACATCGTCAAGATAAACAAGACAGGTCTGCCACTTCAAACCGGTGAGAACGGTGTCCATCATTCTTTGGAACGTGGCAGGAGCACAGCAGAGCCCGAATGGGAGGACGCGAAATTCATACAGCCCGTCCGGTGTAATGAATGCGGTTTTCTCACGGTCCCTCTCATCAACTTCTATCTGCCAATAACCACTTCTGAGGTCGACCGAAGAGAAGTACTTGGCTTGACGAAGTCGGTCGAGGGAGTCGTCGATACGCGGGAGCGGGTATACGTCTTTCTTGGTCACACTGTTCAGCTTCCTGTAGTCGACGCAGAACCGTAGTGTCCCGTCTTTCTTTTTCACGAGGACGACAGGAGACGACCACGGACTGCTTGACGGTTGGATGACGCCGTCTGTGAGCATCTCTTCGACCTGTGTTTGAATAGCATCTCGCTCACGAGGGGACACACGATAGGGCTGCTGATGGATGGGTCGGGCTCCTTCATGCGTGATAATGCGGTGTTTAACGATCGACGTTTGGCGCACTTTGGACGACGACGTGAAACACGCACCAAACTCCCGCAAGAGGTCCTGGAGTTGCCTCTTTTCAGTGGGTGGAAGGCCAGGATTTATGTCTACGCTGGTGACCGCTTCGGCGTCAGCTCCAGGTGTGTCCTCCGCACAAGCAAAGCATTCGGCCACTTCCTGAACATGGTCGACGTAAGCGATGGCTGTGCCACGGAACAGATGTCGATGTTCATTGCAGAAGTTGGTGACAAGGACCTCTGTACAACCTTCATGAAAGGATCCAAGGCCCCGTGCCACCGCAACCCCCTTAGTGAGTACGAGGGAGACATTAGGCTCGACAACCCGGAGTCCCCTATGTGGCTCGTCGCAGGTAACTCTCGTGAGAATGCTGGCACGTGGTGGCACCGTAACGTTATCGTCGGCGACTCGCAGGGCGGACCGAGAACCCTGGTGCGCTGGTTCTTCTGTGGCCATTGCGGTAGAAAACGTCACCAAGCGGTTCGGGAGGTCTATGATCGCACCGTGCTCGCGAAGAAAGTCGATGCCAAGGATGACATCGCGAGAACATTCGCGGAGAACGAGAAACGTGGCAACGAATGTGCAGCCTCGAACCGTAACCCGGGCCGCACACATGCCGAGTGGTGCGACAAGATGTCCGCCTGCCGTGCGTATGTCGGGACCGTCCCAGGGTGTCGTCACTTTTTTCAGGGCCGTCGCAAGCCGTCCGCTAAGGATAGAGTAATCTGCGCCCGTATCGACCAACGCGCTAACCTCCTTTGTGTCGACGAGAACAGGGATATCCAAAGAGACCCTTCCTTCAGCGCGGCCCGTCGATGGCTGTTGTGGATGACTCAGTCGGTGCGGCGGCGGAAACTGGTCGGCGACTGGGGTTGCGTCGTCGGGTCGATTCAAGCGGCGGGTTGAGGGAAACTCTTCGGCGATGCGGCGTTCGGCGTCGGGGCGATTGGGTACGTGCGGCGGCGGAAGCGGGTCGGCGATTGGGGTTAGGGCATCGCGGCGAGTCGATAGGCGCGTCGGGGAAAACTGCGCAGCGTTGCGGCATCCGACGTCGGGGCGATTAAGTTGCTGCGGCGGTGGAAGCTTTGCGTCGGAACGGCGTTCGGCGGCCTCGCCTCCAAAGGCCGCCGGAGCTAGTTTTCCCGACGAGGGCTCGAGGAACCACGTTGTCCTGAGGCGAAACGGGACCCAGAGGGCGAAGACCGGCGTGGAGAGGGCGATCGCGACTCGCGGCGCGGAGGAGATGGTGAACTACGCTGGCGGGTGACATACTCGGCGATGTCTTGAGGGCGCTCTCCAGGGCGTGGACGGGGGCTGTCGACAGGAAAACCGCGTAGTCCCATTTCGCGATAGGGGCACCGCCGGTAGAGATGGCCGGCCTCACCACAGTGGTAGCAGAGCGGGCGTTGATCCGGAGTGCGCCAGAGGTCAGTCTTCCGCGGTGCCTGGCGCCGATCCGCCCAGTAAGGAGTAGGCTGAGCAGAGTGCACCGCGACCAATGGTGCGGTGTAAGGCAAAGGCCCAGGAGATGGGGCCGCGCGGCGCACGACGTCCGCGTACGTGACTGGCTGGACCGGAGTCGGGTACGGCGCGGGATCGTATGGAGTCGGTTGCGGCGCCGGCACAACTGCAGCGTCTGGTGCTCTGAGGGCCTGCCGGACTTCCTCGCGGATGACGCTGGTGACGGAATCGACGCGAGGGGCAAAGGTTCCTTGAAGGTGCTGCAGCTCCTCGCGGACCACTGAACGGATGAGTTCGCGAAGGGAGTCCGGATTCGTCCTGGGATCATGGTCGAATCGGTCCAACGTTGACAGTGTCGACGACGGACGCAGTTGCCGGGCGTACTGTTGCGATCTCTGCTGCAGCAATTTCTCCATGTGGACGGCCTCGGCCAGAAACTCCGCGACGGTGTTGGGCGGGTTCCGCACGAGGCCGGAAAAGAGCTGGTCTTTCACGCCGCGCATGAGGTGCCGCAGTTTTTTTTCTTCAGCCATGGCCGGATCGGCACGATGGCAAAGACGCGTCACATCCTCGACGTACATGGCAGCACCCTCATTGGGGAGCTGAATTCTAGAGGACAGGGTACGCTCCGCGCTCTCCCGGCGGTCGCTGTTGGCGTACGTACTCAGGAGCTGACGTCGAAAGTCCTGCCACGTCGAGAAAGTAGCCTCACGGTTTTCGAACCAGGTACGTGCAGAGTCCTCAAGGCTAAAGTACACGTTACGCAGCTTTGTAGCGGCGTCCCAGCAGTTGAAGGTCGCAACCCGTTCGTAGTGCGCCAACCAATCTTCTGCATCTTCAAACAGGTCACCGTGAAAGGGCTTAGGCGTTCGTGGGGACTGAAGAGTGAGATAGGTAGGGCTGGCTGCAGGAACAGTCGGAGGCAGGGCGGGTATTGGCGTCGCCATGAGTGTAGGGGTAGTCGAGGGCTCACCGACAAAAGGGAGGGCCGACAAGCCTCGGATCCTCCGGCTGGCACGATGGACAGGGGTGGTCACAAGAGGCGGGCGTGTCGAGTCGTCCTCAGGAGTAGGGAGCATCGGCCGCACCTCCACCAGTGTCACGACCAGAGGAGCCGTGAAGGTAGACGTCGAGAAGAACCCAAGACCGGGAGCCTTCTTTTAATTATGGAGCCAGCTTCCACGACACAGAACAGAACAGCGCGCCACGAGAGCCTACTGCCGCTGCGTCGTCGTCTTCGACTCAGCGCGGAGGCCACGCGGCGCGTTAGGCGCGTGGCAATATGGTTAGAAATCTATCTGACTGGCTTGTTGCAAATGAAATTAAGTTAAATGTTGGCAAAACAAAGTACATTGTTTTCAGTTCTCATAACAGGCCAGTTTATATTAGTAATGAAGTGATATTTCAATCGCAACCGCTAGAACTACTTTCACATATCAAATTTTTAGGCGTCCGGTTTCACGAACACCATCGCTGGTCTTGTCATGTTCGCTTCATTAAACGCAATGTTGCGCAATGTATTGTTGTGGTTTACAGGTTCCGTCTGCTGTTACCTCGTTATTTACGACATGAGCTCTACTTCAATACCGTTCACTTGCGGCTTCATTACTGTTTGCTCGTATGGGGCGCTACTAGGAGGTCGAACATGGAAAGCCTATATTTATTACAGAAGGAAGCTGTCCGCTTACCGGTACGTGACTTACCGGTACGTGACTCAACAGCGTTATACTTTACGCAAAATAGAAACTTTGACATCCAATCTTTGTGTAAATTGCGTTTCTCAGAGACTGCCTTTTCTGATTTTAAAAGCCATCCACAACTATTCATATCGAGGTATACGAAGCATAAGCCGCATTACGAATTTAGCAAAACACCGTTAATAAAATCTAAATGTAGGACTAACTGTGGAACGCAGATATTCAGTTGACTTATTCCTAACCTGCTGAACCTTCATCCTGATTTGTTGGGCGTCATGCGCTGTAGCCATCTGTGCAGCAGCCATCGTACTGACACGTTGTTTTCAAGTAGTTATTCTCTAGAAGTTGACGTATGCAATCTCTATGCGCCTTTTAAACACAGTATAAAAAAGAATCCCAGAATCTCAAGAATCTGCGCAAACTGCTTTCTTGTTTTTTTAGTGCCTGCTATTTAAAGATGCTTGTGTGTAACCCTTTACTTCAAGCGTTTTAACAATAATGCCGCAATAGCTAGCTTAAAGTGGGAGGCATACAACTGCTCGATCATACTCAGTGAAAAGAATCCTAAACTATCACCATACAGGACTAATATTCAGAAGCTTGTTGCAGTGCATCCTGCTTGATCCTGCTCCTTTTGATTTTATTTTAAAATCGGGAATTCATTTTACATGGAGATATTCCCCTCTGCGTGAGCACAAATTTTTCTCCAGCCTGCTTGGCTGACGCGTGAAGCCATTCGGCTACCTCCGCAGTGATCGCTGCCTCACATTTATCAATGGTATTACCACTTTCCTAAACCATAATTCAGTGCGTGGTATATTTAAAGATGTTCGTGTGCAACCCTTTGCTTCAAGCGATTTTACAATAACGCCGCGATAGATAGCTTCATGTAGGAGGCATGCAACTGCTCGACAATAATTTATGAAAAGAATCCTAAACTATCAGCATACAGGACAAAGATTCTGAAGCTTCTTGCAGTGTATGCTGCTCGAGCCTGCTCCTTTTGACCTCATTTTAAAATCGAGAATGCGTTTTGCATGCAGAGATTCCCCTCTGCGTGAGCGCAAATTTTTCCCTAGCCTGCTTGGCTGACGCGTGAAACCACTCGACTACCTCCGCAGTGATCGCTTTCTCACATTTCTGTATATTATTACCACTTTCCTAAACCATAATTCAGTGCGTGGTATTTAAAGATGTTTGTGTATAACCCTTTGCGTGGAGCGTTTTAACAATAATGCCGCACTATCTAGCTTGAAGTAGGAGGCATACAGCTGCTCGATCATACTCTATGAAAAGAATCTCAAATAATCAGCGTACACGACTAAGATTCGGAAGCTCGTCGCACTGTATGCTGCTCGAGCCTGCTCCTTTTGATTTTATTTTAAAATCGGGAATGCGTTTTACATGCCGATATTCCCCTCTGCGTGAACACAAATTTTCCTCCAGCCTGCTTGGCTGACGCCTGAAACCACTCGATTACCTCCGCAGTGATCGCTGTCTCATATTGTCACGGGTCGCTCAAAAGACGCGGGTCGTGGGGACACTGGAAGACCAGGACCACAGGAGGGCAGGCGCCAGAGACAGTCCAAGCGGTCGCGGCCGGGCGCACGAGCGATTCCCTCCGCGCTTCTTCCCCTTTGCCGGCGATCGGCACCCCGCTGGCTGAAGATCACGTTGAGTGGAAAATCACAACACGCATGACAATATTTCTGTAAAGTATTACCACTTCCCTAAACCGTGAGTAGTTGATCGGAATTTCTGAAAATGGCAGCACCATGCCTTTTGGACCTGGTATTTTATCGGGGGTCTTTGGGAGGCATAAAGTACAAAAATAGGCGAGGCCCTCCTATGGATAGCTACGTGCGAACATAACCACCGTGAACGTAACTTTGGCGCCGAAGAGGACGCCTCTCTCGGCGAGGGGCTCACGTCCTGCAAGATAAGCTCGCTTGGGCGTGAATTGCGCCGGCAGCAATCCAGTCACTGTGGTGGTTGCTGACTTTATTTTTAACATCAATCGTAGCGCTGTTTACTGTACAGCCATGCAGACGCGATAATTCACCGGGTATTCGCTGACATGTCCAGTAGTTCGATCGTGCTTGTCCCCGGCCAACCGTTGCATCACACTGTAGCGTTTGTCGGTTACAGGAAAGTGAATGCTATGAAATTTAGAGCGAGCATATTGTTGGCCTTTAGTAAGCAAATTAAGCAACTCACTGGCTTTGCTATCGGGATGGTTGCGCCGTTTCTCGTGCACAATTAGGGTCCTCGGCATGATAATCGAGGCAAACGGCGTCAACGGCGAAACGATCACTAAATTAAAGCACAAGACAGCTAACGCCATGCGAATCCTCAAGAGTGTCACTAGCGGAAGAAACGGAATGAGGGAGGAGAGTCTCACACGACTCATACACTCTTTCGTCATTAGCCATATTGCGTACGTTGCGGCATTCCACAACTGGTACAAGGGAGAAGCCAAGATCAATGTCCTCATTCGCAGGGTGTACAAGATAACACTGGGTCTACCCGAGTTCACCAGCACGCATCGCTTGCTCCAGCTCGGACTTCACAACACGCTTAGCGAAATCGCCGAGGCGCAGCGCACTTCACAACTGGAAAGATTAACGGGAACGACAGCAGGCCGCCAGATCATGGAAAGTCTCCGCATCCGTTACCACGCACAACAAGGCCAGAAAGTCGCCATTCCAAACGCGATCAGACAAACGCTAAGAGTCGACCCGATTCCACGAAACGTCCACCCGGAACACAACCGGGGAAGAAGAGTGGCCAGGGCGAGAGCTCTCCTGCACAGCCACGGAGACGATACGGGGACATGGTTCGTTGACGCCGCGGAATACGCAGAACACTCGCGATTCGCGGTTGCGGTCGTCGATTCGTGTGGCAAAACGCGCATAACGTCAAGTGTAGCGTGCGAACGCGCAGAAGAGGCGGAGGAAGCGGCGGTGGCACTCGCCCTCACGGATCCGACGTGCACCGTGGTTCTCTGCGACTCGCATCAGACGGTTAGAAACTTCGCCAAAGGATGGATCTCACAGAGAGCGGCCCGAGTCCTGAGGAACCGACAAGTCCAGCAAGAGGTAGAATTCCAAACCAGAATTCAATGGTTCCCGGCGCACATGGGAGAAGTATCGAGGACGTATCGCAACCTCAACGAGACGGCACACGCCAAGGCGCGCGAGCTCGCGAACCGCGCCGGCGACCGTCGTCCGTGGAATAGCACCAAAGACTGCTTGACCAGCTACAACGAAATTACCAAGGCCCACTGCCTGGCCCGCCGAACCTTCCCTCCGCCCAGCGACAAGCTGGACAGGGCGCACGCGGTGGCCCTCAGACAACTTCAGACGCTCACGTACCCCAACCCGGAACTATACCACAGGCTTTACCCCGGTACATACCCGACAAATATATGCAAGGTCTGCCACTCCAATGTAGCCACTTTAACTCACATGCTCTGGGACTGTAACAAAAACCTTCACGGCGCTAATTCCGGAACCCTCCCGCCGCGGTTGGCCGCTGCCTTGCGCAGCCCCAGCCTCGGGGACCAACTCTGGGCCGTCCAGCAGGCCCGCGAGGCGACGGCGAGGCAGCGCCTCGACGTCCCCACGTGGGAGACCTAAGGCCCCGTCGGCGAAAGCTCTGCAGGACTATGAATAAAGTTGTTACCAACCAACCAACCGGCTTTGCTACTGCTCGCCTGTGTTTTAAAAGCGGGCCTCTAACCTCTCGCTTGAGGATCGCCGTATTAGTACTGCAATGAGGTGAGTCGCACAATTAATATGGACGGCCTCAATCTTAGTTCGAGCGGTGCTGCTCAATAGACCAGCGTTCTTGAGCTCAAAACCCGCTCTTTGTCAGCTTTGTCTTTTTTCTTCTTTCTGTCCTTCGTCGGCTATAGCAGCTGGGGCATCAAACCCGAACTCTCTTTCTTACAGTACAAACTTTTCTTGAAGAAAATGTTCCTGCGGAACTAATTTTCTTTGAGCACCAACTTTCAAAGCTAGGTTTAACCTGCAGCTGTGCCTGCCCCGTTCGAAAACCAATATGCTGATTTGAGGACACAAAGTCGCCCGGAGAAGGTTTCTGTTACGGAAAATGTTTGCGCGTAAAAGATGCCACTGAGCCTGAAGTGCCCTGAAGAAACTGCACGCCATGAATCACGGGTATGCTTTCGGCGCGCCCTCCAAAATTTAAAAGTTAGAAATAGGTTTTGGGGGATTTTTTCATGATAGCAGAACGGTCACTTTCGCCTTTCTTCAAAGAGCATCATTAACGTACTCCTGAATGGGTAGAGCACGTTGCAACCGTGTATAACCCCTCTCCCCTCTCGTCAAAGTACGATAAAGAGTAAAACTAGTTTAATAAAGTTTATTCCAGATAGTAAAAACTCGTTTCCCCTGAAATGAACACTTTTACCACTCACAAAATCTGTGCCCGATGTTAATACATTTTCTGCTCTCCTGTTTATGTTCGCCAGCCATTAATTTCTTTGAGACAGTTTTCTACGAGCTGATACGCCTCAATGTCGTGCATGGCTGGTTCGCAACCGAAACGTGGCGTCTTTGAACAAACAGCGCGACAGCTGCACTTTGCACGATTTTTTTTATTGTCTGGCGGCATTACAGCTGCAATATGCCGGCCATATTTTGCTGTGTTCACGAGGTGGTGTCACTACTCTCGAACTTTAAATGCGCTCACTACGGCAACTACGACCGGGTGGCAAATGCGGGAAAACAAAGCACAACGGTAGGCACGGTCACGCGTTACCGTACTGGCAATACTTAGCGCATGGCTGCACCAAAACACTCTTAAATTAGCCAGGACTGTAAGCCCACAAAATGCAAGCGTCTAATATCAGGAAGTGCGGCGGAGCGTTAACTGTCTAGGGCATGCGTCTCACTGTACTCTGAAAGCCGCCTGATAAGACCAGCTCCTTCACGCCGTTAACGTGTGCTGCTACAAGAATGCGCGCGTCAATTTTCACATTCCTGTGCGAAAAAAAAACATCACAATTCTACCCTCTCTGCCACGCATTGCTGTCGCACCCTCTCTTGCGACGCTTTCCGTTTCGCGCAATGCGCCAGTCTGCCGAGTTGAATGCGACGGAGCGGTCCTGAATTGCTCTTACTGCTGGTCGCAAGGCGGCGCTGGCTGCTAAGCTATTGCGGTAGCTCCTAGCGAATGCCCTTTGCATTTATGCCAAGGCCAAAAACAAGCGCGGGCTGGAGGGCAGACCAGCTCAAGTTGAAAGGTTTAGAAGATGCGAAAAGAGTTTCGCGGGAGGGATTTTTTCGGGGGCCTGAGGAGGTAGAACGATTGCTTTGAGAGGCCCAGAGTGAGCTGAACCCATTTAGGCGTCACGCGAAAGCGCTAAATGGCTAAACAGGTGAAAGCCCCTACTACCACCATAGGCCTTGGATGCGGCCACTGAGAGTTCCGACTACGTAGCATAAGTGAGAGCAGGAAGCAGATCGCTAACTAACTGCAAAGCACGGTGCTCTACGTATATATTTCTGAAGTAGATGCTGAAGCGTAGCACGAATTATCCTGCAACTTTGCAGTAAAGCTATTCTTAATAACAAAGCGAAAAACCGAGAGTTGAAAGCTTTATTCTCGCCCATATGGAGCCCTATTCCTAAGAATTGGCTTTTATAGTTGATCCTGCGTGATGGCTGAGTGACTGTGGCGTGCGGCTACTATGGACAGGGTCAGAGGTATTCAATTACAACCACGTCCACTGCTTTTTGAGGAATGCGAAATAAAACTCATTTCTCTCTCTCTCCGTGAAAGATAGGTGCACAGCTTGCGTTAATAAATGGACTACATATCAAAGGGTTTTCTTTCGGAACATACTCCATGGCTCGTTACGAACCGTCAGCGTTCCAAATCTAATGAAAGCGACAAACTCTCTAGGGCACCCCTCCGAAAGCTACGACGTCTTGACATGCTTCAAGAGCTCTACTGCATTGCTTAGAAATAAAGTTCGTGCAAAATGTAACCTTGGTCTGAAGAGGGAATGAGAACAAAAACCATCCCGTGTCTAACCACTGGTTGAAAATGCCGGTTTGCTAAAAATTCCCGAAGTAATAAAAAGGAGATAATTTTCCTGCTTTCACTCGAAGCCCATCCGGCCCTCTCAAAAAAAACTAAAACAAATGCAATTGCAGTAGCCTATTCATTGGCGAAATTTATTGTTTTTCAGGTTATTACTTTTTATGCTCCATATCTCAGCCATGACCTCTTACACCGTACTGCATAGCCTGATCCATTCTGAATAGTAACTAAAGCGGCACAGTCACTGCGAAAATCATAGACGTCTCTCATATCTCCCGCCTGATGCTGAAAATGCGTGCTAGAGATCGCCGGGACAATGCTGGCGTGCAGCCTATAGTAATATTTCAGGGGCTGACGAGCTATTGGCGATGCACCTGGAAGCATTTCATTACTGCACCGCGGCTAGCAGCGACCTCGATAGAGAAGGGGGTTAAGTGCATTGTCACAACCAACGTAAGTAGCGCGCATGCTGTATTTAATAGCCTAGAATTCACCAGCGTGATATGGTTTGTCATGACTTGGCAAGTTCCAGATCTGGTTATTTTCATTCTTAGTATATCGCTGGCGAGTTGGGACGCATCTGATTTTGTGAAGAAGATGCGCTTACAGTTATGACGCTGTATACCTTTTCGGGCCGCTTCACCTGCTCTCTCGTTGGCCAAGATGCCGCAGTGAGAGGGAATCCATTGAAAAATTATACAATGGCCTTCAGCAAAAGCAACAGCCAAGTGGTGCAGGTATATAATGTCATGAGAAGTTGGCTGTTGATTCCTTCTCTTCAGTAGGTTGGACAAGGTTTGTAGCGCTCCTTGCGAGTCTGTGAAGATTACCCAGCGCCCTGGGTTACGGCGCAAGATATAGGAGAAAGCTTCTGTTATTCGATGTAGCTCTTGTAGGATGTCATACGCTGTAGGCGCCATGAAAGCATTTGGCCTGATGAGCACACATAAAAGCCGCATGAGGAGGAGCCGTGAGATGCTGAACCATCAGTGAAGAAGTGTCTGTCTTGCGAGTACTGCTCAACTAACTAGTTAGGAGCAGCTGGTAGCAGAGCAGCCTGCGGCATGCCGTTCTTCGCAGTGACACCCGGTGTTAACTGCTTCATTTCAAGAGGTAAGAGTGTTGAAGGTGGAAAAGTTGGAACCAGTAGTTTACGTGGCTGTCTGATGGCAAGGGGGTGCAATTGTTGCACAGCAAGACCAAAGCCGGAATTGCTGTAGGTTATATGGACTCGGTGCAGGAAGTGTTTATTCTCTTGGACTAGAGGACGTAGATGGGATAGATTAATCACCTGTACGGCGATGTCTTCGAGCTGTAGACACCCTCCGTCCGCAAATGTTCCCGAGGTGGAGGAGCTGTTCGGAGGCCGAGACAAATCCGCAGGCAGGTGTTCCGCGCTGCCTCCTGCGTCCTCTTATTTGTTGGAGACATTTTCTGCAAAATCGGTAAACTATATCGGAAAGGACCATCAACATAGGCCTTACGAAGGAGAACCATAAAGCGACCATTGCAGCCCCAACGTGTTCCTGCCATTAATTTGAAAATGTGTGATGCTGCTGCTGTTGTCGCTGGCAGTTTTTTAACAGGGGGTGTCCAAGAGAGGTTTCAGTCGATGAGAATACCGAGGAATCGTTGGGTCCGTACGTAGGGTAGCAGCTTCCCACTGAGAAGGAGCGGATCTTTGGTGATTTTTTTCCTGGCGAATGCCATATCGCAACACTTTCTTCCGGGAAAGATAGAGTCTTCGGGGAGCAAAGTACGTGGAGATGTTTAGTAATGCTTTCTGAAAAAGTCGTTGCGTGACGTGGCGCAATCTCGATTCGCTCCAAATGCAGAACTCATCTGCGTAAAGCGTGATGTGTTCCCCTTGTGGTAGGTTTCGTGTTACTTGTATTAGGGCGATATTGAGCAACACAGGGCTGAGCAAAGCACCCACCACCATGTGGTATGCCCTTTTCCACTGCGTGAGCACTGTTGGGCCGTCTAACATACTCACAGAAATTTGTCGCTTTTTTAAATAGTTTCTAATTCATTTGTACAGCTTGCCTTCAAGTCCAAGACTGCTCAAGGCTGCGAGAATGGCATGGTGGAAAACTGAATTAAAAGCAGCCTTGATGTCCAGAAAAAAAAAGCGATTAGGATGCGCCCACAGGTAGGTTTTCTTCAAGTGATGTCATGAAGGCAATGACATTCTCAATTGGAGATCACAGCTGACGAAACCCATTCCTTTCTTGAAGGTGCTCATTGTGGCTTTCGAGCAACCATGTTATGTGCTTGTGGATCGTACGCTCCATAAGTTTACCTGCACAGCTCAGTAGGGCAATCGGCCGGAAAGATTAGTAAGTTGGCTGCTTTGCCAGTTAATAATGGAAATAACTTTAGCCAGCTTCCACTCCGCTGGTACCTCAGCACAAAGACAGGAAGAGTTATTATATTCTAGCAGGCGAAGGCGGCAGTTTTGAGGTAGCTTTGCAACAGCTTCATAGCTCACCTTCTCATTTCTCGAAGACGTTTTGTTGTTTGACTCAGTGATAGCCGTGTTTAGCTCTAATTATCCTTAACGATTGGTCCGTTACAGATACGGCCGCCTGTGGGAAGTACTGTTGGCAATTTATGTTTGGTGTCGAAGACTGTGCGCCCGCTGATAAAGCCTGCAGTATTCCTCCTAAGTTTCTTTTAAAAATTTGCGTTCATAAAGAGACAGTGCGGCAAAAGGGTGAATATGGTGAGGAGGCGTGGGCATTCCTCGAATATTCCGCCAAATTCTGGCAGCCAGTTTTTTGTACATATAATGATGAACAAAAGTCTCCCCACCTTTGTCGACTAATTTTGTCTATGTAGCGCCTAATGTGT
Organism: Amblyomma mixtum; assembly: GCF_055824585.1. NCBI lineage: Eukaryota > Metazoa > Arthropoda > Arachnida > Ixodida > Ixodidae > Amblyomma > Amblyomma mixtum. The sequence continues at coordinate 125,978,018 of NC_143016.1, read as the reverse complement.
CTTTGTGTCCGCAGGCCCGAAAATCCTCAAAAGGTTTCGTGCGCGAAGATTTCGTTTCGGCACCCCTGAGTATCGCACACAGCCTTTCGTATCCCTCATCCTTTATTGGTACTCTGTCACTTTTCGCTGTGATTAGTGTGCTCGATTCCAGGAAATGAGCTAATGCTGGTACTATTCCGCGTTCTGAGTTGCAGCTGCAATTCCTCTGCTGACTGCATTCCTTTAGGTATCCCAACTTGTAGACTTTGTTTCCTCCTTGCTGACGTCTTCGCATTACCAACGCGTATCAGAATTGGAAAATTATCACTGCCGTCTGTTTCTAAATCAGTACACCAGGAGAGGTTTTGAGCAGCTGCACTCGTTGCGAAAGTCATATCAATACAGATGGCAGTCGTCACACCTCGGTGGTAGGTTATGCTGCCGTCGATTACGGACTCAACTGAATACTTTGCGAAAAGGTCGGCGCATTTCACACCTCGCGCACAAGTGCGGGAGCTGCTCAGATTCAATTGTGAGCTTTAAAGTTTCACAAATAACATGTGGCAGAGCGCTGTCGATATTAAATGTTCAGGCCTCGTTATGTCTAATGGCTTGCCTGTCTCCAAGTATACACCAATGAGAGTGTAGACTTGCGTACCAATTACTGACAGAGCGCACACGTGCTCGTTGTCGCTGTGAGCCGGGACTTCAAACATGGAAGCCGAAATATCCTTGCGGAAGCCTAACAACAGCATGCTGACGTCATCTGGTCACTGCGAATGAAGGAGGTGGTAGCCGTTCAATCGGAACTGGTCTCCAACACGCGATTATGGCTTCACAATAAGAGGAAAATGATAAGCTCGCACTAGCTGTCGAAAGTCTGAAAGTACCGACTGTATACCACGTGAGCTGCAATGAAATATAGTGCATTTGCGGAAGATGTTGTGAATGGCTGGATGACGTGAGGTTGTTGTTAGGGAAGCCATGATTACTGCTGTGTTGAGATGCGCCAGTGTGCGCCGTAAGATGCTGACAGCAATTGCTCCATTGCCAGAAGAGCTCCGGGAGACTTCTTGACGAAGGTCTTGCGCGGACAAGAGCCTTGATTGCTGCAAACAGCATAGATATCAGTAATCATGAAATATCTTGTTCTGTGCCAATTTGCTGCTTTTGGTAGGGCATCCTGTCACGCTACGGTGTCTTCTGTGGAAAATCAGGTTAACTTCAAGATAGGCGAAGAGATCAACGTCTTGGCATGTTTTTTTCTCCGGAGCAGCCGCGTAGGAGTCTCCAGTTGTCTTGTCTTCCCTTGTTTGTTGATCTCAGTCTTTGTCACGGGTTCAGTGATTACGCGAGGTCATCACCGAGTCATGACAATTATTGGGTGGCCGTTCAATGCCCGGCGTAGCCGCTAAGCAAACGTAGTGAACGAGACTGAGGCGTGTTAATAGGTAACAAGAACAAAACAACGTTTATAAGTTTGATAAAAAGAATATAACCTTTCACAGAGGCGTTATGTACATCCTACAAAACAAATGTGGGAAAACACATCTCATTAAATACACCCTCAATTAAGTTATACATTCGAATAAACACTTTTCCACACAGGTCAGAGCAAAAGCGAGAGCAGAATTAGCTACAGTCGATGAAAGTTCAGAAGGGGAACGAACATACAGTTAAACGGGGAGAGCGGCGGCAGTTCATCCACTAACACGCAGGCAGGGAGGCCCCCGAAGGCGACGGTCCTTCCAGAGCAGCTTGCGGTTTCGAGGATGTAGTGCGGCGACTCCGAGAACTGGGAGTACGCGGCGACGGCATTTCCACCTAGAAGTGGACTGAAGTTCGTGCCCATATGGCCCCTTTTAGATTCCTCGGGCGCTAGCGGGCGAGGCACGCGCGGCGCGCACAGAGTCGGTGTCGAAAAAGCAAACACGAAAAATCGCACCAAATAGTTCCCACACAAAAGAGGCAACACGTAGGCACCTACACTTTGACACTGCATGGAAGCCATCTTGGAGGAGGAAAAAATGAACGGATCACTAAAAAGCAGCCCTAGGCTTCGACTCTAGAATCGGTGACGTTGGAACAGAAAAAAGTAAAAACAACCAAAAAGGGAGACACGCACGACCACAAGTTCTTTCGTGCTAATGGCCACCCTGCACAGGAGAAAAATTTACGAACACACAAAAGCACCTGAAGACATTGGCAGTATCAGGGGCGACCTTCAGCCGGGAAAATGTAAGAGATACACAACACAAGCATCACGCAAGTCTCCGCTTGCGCAATGCGAAGGGGTTGTCTGACTG